>NC_052517.1:18996465-19076592 GCF_014356525.2 Nilaparvata lugens | reverse complement strand
GACTACTGTTATAAAAACTGCGACTACGCCCCGTTTTGGAAAGCTAATTTTCTGACTCCAGCTGTTCAAAGTCTAGAGCTAAGCTAAATCCCGAGCTCGGAAACCGCCCTTTATGTATCTTCCCATAAGCAACAGATGCTCTTTTGTATCGTCTCAAAGCAACGTGTTGCATCCGAAAAGATACTCGGAAACCGCCCTTTATGTATCTTCCCATAAGCAACAGATGCTCTGTTGCATCGTCTCAAAGCAACGTGTTGCATCCGAAAAGATACTCGGAAACCGCCCTTTATGTATCTTCCCATAAGCAACAGATGCTCTGTTGCATCGTCTCAAAAGCAACGTGTTGCATCCGAAAAGATACTCGGAATCCGGCCCTTAGAGATGCTTTACAAGCCCAATTATCTTAGCAACCCCAGATGCTATACAAGCTTTCTACTATAATAAACTTTTACAAATTATTTCAATTACTGTCAACTAAAACCGTTCAAGCGACTTCCAAATCTGTTAACATCATGGATGATAATATTTCAAATAGGGATGGGTATCGATACATCGATGTTTCAACATCAAACATCGATGTTTTTAACATCGATGTTTACTGTTCGATGTTTTTCACTTATCGATGTTAGGTGAAAAAACATCGATGTTCAAAACATCAATGTTTTGTCTTTCGATACCCATCCCTAATTTCAAAAGCCTGATCAAGTATGATAATATTAGCAAATAAATCGTAGATAATTTATTGAAACTATAACAACACCGACTGACGGCGCTAATAGAACCATCGAGGCTCAGTTTAAATCCACTCATATTTCCACCGGTTGAATCTGTTTATTTTTAAAAGCTTCCCAAAGACTCTTATCAGAGTATAGAATAGAATTATTACTGCCTTTATTTTTCCTATAGCCTAGAGCAAAGATAGCGTGCAAGTAGTATAAGTTGAAGGCTGGCCACTAACGACAGGACATGCATGATTAAACACGTGTTTGTCCTGACAAACATGCATGTACACACACATGCTAATCATGCATGTCCTACAGCTAGTGACCAGCTCAAGAATATGGTTGTTAATCGCAGGATGCATTCTATAATAGGCAAGCAGCAACGCAAAGTGCACAATCAAACATCACACAATTCAATCAACCAAAAATTGACAAAAATATTGTAAAAATCATCAACTAACCTGAAGTAAACTCAGTTTGTTGATGTATAATGCATCAAGTTGTGAAGTAATCCAAGGCTGCACAGATTGGAGATGAGCAGTAACATTCTTCCTCAAGTCTTGATGTTACCTCAACTCAGTTTGTTGATGTATAATGCATCAAGTTGTGAAGTAATCCAAGGCTGCACAGATTGGAGATGAGCAGTAACATTCTTCCTCAAGTCTTGATGTTTCCTCAACTCAGTTTGTTGATGTATAATGCATCAAGTTGTGAAGTAATCCAAGGCTGCACAGATTGGAGATGAGCAGTAACATTCTTCCTCAAGTCTTGATGTTTCCTCAACTCAGTTTGTTGATGTATAATGCATCAAGTTGTGAAGTAATCCAAGGCTGCACAGATTGGAGAAGAGCAGTAACATTCTTCCTCAAGTCTTGATGTTACCTCAATTCCGTTCCTACCGCATGAAATATGGTGATTGGTTGAATTCAACAGTATTACCTACGTATTTTTAAGGATAAAACCTAATCAAAAAGGATAATGACAGAATTAACTATCGGAGAACTTAGAGATACTGATGCCTCAACTCAGTTTGTGATGTATAATGCATCAAGTTGTGAAGTAATCCAAGGCTGCACAGATTGGAGATGAGCAGTAACATTCTTCCTCAAGTCTTGATGTTACCTCAACTCAGTTTGTTGATGTATAATGCATCAAGTTGTGAAGTAATCCAAGGCTGCACAGATTGGAGATGAGCAGTAACATTCTTCCTCAAGTCTTGATGTTCCTCAACTCAGTTTGTGATGTATAATGCATCAAGTTGTGAAGTAATCCAAGGCTGCACAGATTGGAGATGAGCAGTAACATTCTTCCTCAAGTCTTGATGTTACCTCAACTCAGTTGTTGATGTATAATGCATCAAGTTGTGAAGTAATCCAAGGCTGCACAGATTGGAGATGAGCAGTAACATTCTTCCTCAAGTCTTGATGTTTCCTCAACTCAGTTTGTTGATGTATAATGCATCAAGTTGTGAAGTAATCCAAGGCTGCACAGATTGGAGATGAACAGTAACATTCTTCCTCAAGTCTTGATGTTACCTCAACTCAGTTTGTTGATGTATAATGCATCAAGTTGTGAAGTAATCCAAGGCTGCACAGATTGGAGATGAGCAGTAACATTCTTCCTCAAGTCTTGATGTTTCCTCAACTCAGTTTGTTGATGTATAATGCATCAAGTTGTGAAGTAATCCAAGCTGCACAGATTGGAGATGAGCAGTAACATTCTCCTCAAGTCTTGATGTTACCTCAACTCAGTTTGTTGATGTATAATGCATCAAGTTGTGAAGTAATCCAAGGCTGCACAGATTGGAGATGAGCAGTAACATTCTTCCTCAAGTCTTGATGTTACCTCAACTCAGTTTGTTGATGTATAATGCATCAAGTTGTGAAGTAATCCAAGGCTGCACAGATTGGAGATGAGCAGTAACATTCTTCCTCAAGTCTTGATGTTACCTCAACTCAGTTTGTTGATGTATATGCATCAAGTTGTGAAGTAATCCAAGGCTGCACAGATTGGAGATGAGCAGTAACATTCTTCCTCAAGTCTTGATGTTACCTCAACTCAGTTTGTTGATGTATAATGCATCAAGTTGTGAAGTAATCCAAGGCTGCACAGATTGGAGAAGAGCAGTAACATTCTTCCTCAAGTCTTGATGTTTCCTCAACTCAGTTTGTTGATGTATAATGCATCAAGTTGTGAAGTAATCCAAGGCTGCACAGATTGGAGATGAGCAGTAACATTCTTCCTCAAGTCTTGATGTTACCTCAACTCAGTTTGTTGATGTATAATGCATCAAGTTGTGAAGTAATCCAAGGCTGCACAGATTGGAGATGAGCAGTAACATTCTTCCTCAAGTCTTGATGTTTCCTCAACTCAGTTTGTTGATGTATAATGCATCAAGTTGTGAAGTAATCCAAGGCTGCACAGATTGGAGATGAGCAGTAACATTCTTCCTCAAGTCTTGATGTTACCTCAACTCAGTTTGTTGATGTATAATGCATCAAGTTGTGAAGTAATCCAAGGCTGCACAGATTGGAGATGAGCAGTAACATTCTTCCTCAAGTCTTCTCAAGTCGTCGAGGTCTTCTCTCAAAGCAGTGAGATTCCTCCGCGCTTCCAACATTCCAATACACTGCAAAACAACACACACTGCTCAGCCAACAAAGCCATAAATACAGTCTACAAATAATACACAAGGGGAGTGACACAAGGTTGTTGAAATAAGTGATTGACACACAAAATTCGTTTTATTTAACAGAAAAACACAGTCAAAACAGTCCTGTTTTGAACAAATATCAAATTTTATTAACACATACATTCATCACAAAACACATCAAAATTAATAAAGAGAAAAATGAATAAATTCACTACTAAATTAGCTTTTAGGTGCAAGAAGATGGATTGGCCGACCTGTAACAAAATAATTTTCCGCAGCGGGAAGATTTGGGAAAAACTTTTGAAATATGGTAATTGGTTAAATTCAACAGTATTACCTACGTATTTTTAAGGATAAAACCTAATCAAAAAGGATAATGACAGAATTAACTATCGGAGAACTTAGAGATACTGATGCCTCAACTTTTAGGGTCATAAATTCAAAGCCAGTTACCTCAATTCCGTTCCTACCGCATGAAATATGGTGATTGGTTGAATTCAACAGTATTACCTACGTATTTTTAAGGATAAAACCTAATCAAAAAGGATAATGACAGAATTAACTATCGGAAAACTTTGAGATACTGATGCCTCAACTTTTAGGGTCATAAATTCAAAGCCAGTTACCTCAATTCCGTTCCTACCGCATGAAATATGGTGATTGGTTGAATTCAACAGTATTACCTACGTATTTTTAAGGATAAAACCTAATCAAAAAGGATAATGACAGAATTAACTATCGGAAAACTTTGAGATACTGATGCCTCAACTTTTAGGGTCATAAATTCAAAGCCAGTTACCTCAATTCCGTTCCTACCGCATGAAATATGGTGATTGGTTGAATTCAACAGTATTACCTATGTATTTTTAAGGATAAAACCTAATCAAAAAGGATAATGACAGAATTAACTATCGGGAAACTTTGAGATACTGATGCCTCAACTTTTAGGGTCATAAATTCAAAGCCAGTTACCTCAATTCCGTTCCTACCGCATGAAATATGGTAATTGGCTGAATTAACAATGTTGACTACCGTACGTATTTTATGGTAGACACCTAATAAAAAACGTTTTCCTACAGTTACGTTGAAAAGTGGCCATTGCTGCACTGATTACAGAATGCAAAGAATCACTTTTCCGTTCTAGTGCGGGAAAAATTTTTCTGCACTCCAGATTTGCAACATGGCAACGCAAAATACTTAGTAGGTTATATGGAGCAACAGTGCAGCAAAATCAAAATGAAGTTGGTAACAGTGACTGCTGTGGCTGCTATAGTGAGCAGAGGTGCAACCAAGCACAACGCGCTAATTATTATTCATTATATATTATAACCAAGGACAACGAGGACTTTAGGATTTTAGGATTAAGGTTTTTATCAATAATAAAATTACAGAGAAAAACATTTGATGCATTTCAGGCAATTTTACCCATAATTACCCACTTTTCATATTTAATGGTTACTGTAGGAAAAACTTAATGTGAAATACGTGCGCAAAGTTCCTCTGCTGCACTCGAAACCATTCCGCCCTCGCCTACGGCTCGGGCGTAAACGTTTCTTTCGGTGCAGCAAACTGTCACTTTGCGCACTAGTTGCACAAATAACTATTAATGAACGTAATAACTACTGCAGAAAACCTAGATACACCTACACTAACTTAAGGAATACAAAATTGAAAGCTGGTTGCCCTAATTCATCATCCTAATGAGATACCAGTAATGGTGACCCGAGTAAACGCAATGAGAAGTAATGCCCCGCGACTTACACAAACACTTGGTGTCCTAATGTAATACGGGCTTATCATACCTTATATTATATTTTATTCTCTTCAACCTTACATTACAATACTTCATACTTCTTAAGGTGCGTAGCCTACAGACTGTCGCTCTGCTCCGCAACCGAACGTCACTCCAGCAGAGCGATTGATGATCGACCGGCGAGCAACAGTGGTTCGACCGGGGACCGCGAGAAGATCTAACATCTTCCGTAACGTTCATGATGGGTGCGTGGGCGGAGCAACTGTGGTTCGATGGTGGTACGAGGGCGGTACGAGGGAGGAGCGTGCTCGGTGCGGGTTGGAAGCGCGAATATGTGTACGCAGCTTTATGCTCTCACTATTGGAAGACTAGTTCAAGTGCTGTGTGACCCCAACACAGATTGCTATCTCCAAAACCAAGAAGTGATAGACCAACAGAGCAACCTTTATATAATCAGTTATGTGGGACCTACATAATCAATAAGTGATACAACAATAGTGAGGTCCACGTTATAAAGGAAGAGTGGAAAGATAGGAGAACAGAGTTGCCGATTCTCTACCTTGCCACTGCCTTGCATCGAGAATATCTGATGTAATATCAACTGTTCATTCTTGTTTTAAATATTCAATCATACTTTATTCATCAAGAATATATATTTTCAATTATTAAATAATACATTTTCATGATTTAGATTAGGCTAGTTATTTTATTAATTATATTTCTACATTGTTAAACATCGATCTGGCAACGTTGCGGCGCTAGAAAAGGATAGCGATATCTGCTTTGTGGAATGATAGACAAGGATAGCAACACCAATGTTAATCAAATACTGCCATTATAACGTGGACCTCACTATAGAACAAGAACAACCACAACATGATACAGTATCAACACAATATGATACAGTATCATCTCAACTTGATACACAACACTATGATTTGATACGTTCGCTATCTGCTTTGTGGAATGATAGACAAGGATAGCAACACCAATGTTAATCAAATACTGCCATTATAACGTGGACCTCACTATAGAACAAGAACAACCACAACATGATACAGTATCAACACAATATGATACAGTATCATCTCAACTTGATACACAACACTATGATTTGATACGTTCGCTATCTGCTTTGTGGAATGATAGACAAGGATAGCAACACCAATGTTAATCAAATACTGCCATTATAACGTGGACCTCACTATAGACCAAGGACAACGAGGACTTTAGGATTTTAGGATTAAGGTTTTTATCAATAATAAAATTACAGAGAAAAACATTTGATGCATTTCAGGCAATTTTACCCATAATTACCCACTTTTCATATTTAATGGTTACTGTAGGAAAAACTTAATGTGAAATACGTGCGCAAAGTTCCTCTGCTGCACTCGAAACCATTCCGCCCTCGCCTACGGCTCGGGCGTAAACGTTTCTTTCGGTGCAGCAAACTGTCACTTTGCGCACTAGTTGCACAAATAACTATTAATGAACGTAATAACTACTGCAGAAAACCTAGATACACCTACACTAACTTAAGGAATACAAAATTGAAAGCTGGTTGCCCTAATTCATCATCCTAATGAGATACCAGTAATGGTGACCCGAGTAAACGCAATGAGAAGTAATGCCCCGCGACTTACACAAACACTTGGTGTCCTAATGTAATACGGGCTTATCATACCTTATATTATATTTTATTCTCTTCAACCTTACATTACAATACTTCATACTTCTTAAGGTGCGTAGCCTACAGACTGTCGCTCTGCTCCGCAACCGAACGTCACTCCAGCAGAGCGATTGATGATCGACCGGCGAGCAACAGTGGTTCGACCGGGGACCGCGAGAAGATCTAACATCTTCCGTAACGTTCATGATGGGTGCGTGGGCGGAGCGACTGTGGTTCAATGGTGGTACGAGGGCGGTACGAGGGAGGAGCGTGCTCGGTGCGGGTTGGAAGCGCGAATATGTGTACGCAGCTTTATGCTCTCACTATTGGAAGACTAGTTCAAGTGCTGTGTGACCCCAACACAGATTGCTATCTCCAAAACCAAGAAGTGATAGACCAACAGAGCAACCTTTATATAATCAGTTATGTGGGACCTACATAATCACTAAGTGATACAAAACTATAGTGAGGTCCACGTTATAAAGGAAGAGTGGAAAGATAGGAGAAAAGAGTTGCCGATTCTCTACCTTGCCACTGCCTTGCATCGAGAATATCTGATATAATATCAACTGTTCATTCTTGTTTAAAATATTCAATCATACTTTACTCATCAAGAATATATTTTTTCAATAATTAAATAATACATTTTCATAATTTAGATTAGGCTAGTTATTTTCTAGATTAATTATATTTCTACATTGTTAAACATCGATCTGGCAACATTGCGGCGCTAGAAAAGGATAGCGATATCTGCTTTGTGGAATGATAGACAAGGATAGCAACACCAATGTTAATCAAATACTGCCATTATAACGTGGACCTCACTATAGAACAAGAACAACAACAACATGATACAGTATCCACACAATATGATACAGTATCATCTCAACTTGATACACAACACTATGATTTGATACGTTCGCTATCTGCTTTGTGGAATGATAGACAAGGATAGCAACACCAATGTTAATCAAATACTGCCATTATAACGTGGACCTCACTATAGAACAAGAACAACCACAACATGATACAGTATCAACACAATATGATACAGTATCATCTCAACTTGATACACAACACTATGATTTGATACGTTCGCTATCTGCTTTGTGGAATGATAGACAAGGATAGCAACACCAATGTTAATCAAATACTGCCATTATAACGTGGACCTCACTATAGAACAAGAACAACCACAACATGATACAGTATCAACACAATATGATACAGTATCATCTCAACTTGATACACAACAGTATGATATGATACATTCGCTATCTGCTTTGTGGAATGATAGACAAGGATAGCAACACCAATGTTAATCAAATACTGCCATTATAACGTGGACCTCACTATAGAACAAGAACAACCACAACATGATACAGTATCAACACAATATGATACAGTATCATCTCAACTTGATACACAACACTATGGTTTGATACGTTCGCTATCTGCTTTGTGGAATGATAGACAAGGATAGCAACAGCAATGTTAATCAAATACTGCCATTATAACGTGGACCTCACTATACAAGAGCGACCCTCCTGCGATCAATTATGTGGGACCTACAACATCAGTAAAGGGCAGGTCACACCGAGCTCGCGTCCGCGGCGGTAGCGAAGTCAAAAAACTCGCCTTCCATGTTATCAAGTTGTGCAGGTCACACCGAGCTCGCTACCGCGGAGGTAGTACCTCGGCGGTAGTTTCACTTGGCGAGCCAGGCGAACTTTTGAAACGTCTCCTAGTGGGAGTACCGCTAGCGGTAGTGAGCTCGGTCTGACCTGGCCAATCTAATAACATGGAAAGCGAACTCCAGAACTTCGCCACCGGTAGCGCATGCGCAGAATACCGACTCACTCTGGTTGCTGGCCTTCCCCCACTTCTAGAGAACCAGCCTCATCAAAACAAGAACAAAACCAAACCACCGCTGGCGGAAGTTTTTTGGTGTGAACTGCTTCCAGAAAAACTACCTCTGCGGGAGCGAGCTCGCTACCGCTAGCAGACGTTGATGTGAGGACCGCTTTAGTGATAGAACTAGAAGATAACTTACAGCTAGAGACATTTCAAAGCGCATTAGAGATTTGTCCTGAGCAAATGATCTGTACATTTTTTCCCATTGGAATGATCATCAGTTGAACTTTAAACACATAATAGTATATTTCGCACCTAGAGCAGAAAATGAGATTTTTCCAGCTCGAAATCGGTTTTCAAGTCCGAGGCCGTAGGCCGAGGACTAGAAAAGATTGAGAGCTGGAAAAACATTTTTGCCCGTGGTGCGAACGATATTTTTCGCCACACTACAGGTATTGCTGACAAAATAAATAAAGAATACAAAATAAAGAATACTCGTTAAGCTATCGTACCTATCTCTTGATTTTAGTGGTAGAAGATTTGCAGTCAGGATTTCAGATTCTTTTAAAATTTCACTTGGAATACCACAGTCATCTTCAAGCATTTTTGAAAATTCGGAATGCACTAATCAACAATAAATAATTGAATAAAACTGGTTGCGAAGCGAATTAGTTTGATTCGAAACTGGAACTAAAATCATGGCGACTTCAGCTTATTATGAAAGTGGACACTCGCCCGATCTAGCGGATGACTTATTAAAATAATTAGCGCGTTGTTTCCAGCCATAAGCGGCTGGAAAGAGACAACTTTCTGGCCTAGACCGGAAAAGAAACCCTTTTCTGACGTCGTCTGCAAACAAGGTCTTTCAGATCTACGTAGGGACTGGAAAACAGCTGCTTTCTGTGCAGTGTGGCGAAAAATTATTTTTCAGATTTAATTTGAATAAAAAAATATGAGAAAAATGGTACAGATCACAGCACACCTTTCTCTGAAATCCAAATCTTTGAAATGTCTTCTCTTAAAAGTAGATGATATTGAACAGGAAGGTCATTGGAGATTAGACGGAATTAAACAAGATATTTGTGAAAATTAATCCACAAATATTAAATTTGAATTTGTAATTACCTTTACAGCTGCATCAGGAGGTTCAGCTTGTATGTTTTGGTCCATTGTCAATCTATATTACAGTAGTATTCACTAAACCTCTCCATGTGCCAATCCGTTCAAATGGATTCAATCAATATTCGTAGCCTGGAAATAAGAATAAAAAATAATAAATTATTGCAATAAACAGTGAATCAATTTACAATAAAACCATTGCTATGCCATGAAAATTTCCAGAAGTAAAGCCGCGATTATACCAGACTTTACAACCAAACGAAATTATTGGATTATACCAAACAAAAATTAGACAACTTTTGTCGCTTTACATTTGAGAACAGCAACTTATTTTCAACAAAAAATTGTAAACTTTTTGTAAAATAATATTTTTGAACAAATATTATTATTGGAAATTCCGGTATGAACACAGCTTACAGCCTATAAGTGATGATCCGCGCACTTTGGGGAAAAGTTGCAGGAAGAAATTAATTTCAGTATTTCAATCAATATATTATCCATAAATACTTGTTAAACCTAATAAAATATGCTTTTAAAACATAAAGTTCAACATTAAAAGTAAAAATTCCCATTAGTTTTTTTAATTCTAATATTTTGACCGGATGAAGACTTTAGCTTTCCGCACCTGTCAATCCCAACCTAACATAGACATGGCTGGACATATTGTTATATAACTCAACAAGAAAGGGAAACCATCACAAAAACTTAATCAAATGAGATGTAATAAACTACTAAGTACATGTTACAATATAATTTAATCATAAATCAGAGGAAAATTAATGGCAAACACTTAAAAATGATACGGTATGGGATGATATAGGCTAATCATTGCAGAGTGAACATTGGGCTAAACATTTTGCAATTATAATTGAGAAACAAGAGTTTTCAAGTATAAATAAACTTGATTTACATATGAAATAACATTATTTCAATAGAAATAAGCTTTGAATCTATGAAATACTCACAAAATCATGTAATCAATTTAATGTAAATTTGGGCGATCAGGCCAATGAACAGATTAGCTTCGTATTATGCAATTATTAACAGTTTGAAACTATTTTAAACGTTAAGTTTTGCAGAAAAACTATTTTAGAAACGATATTTCACAGAATTATACATTAAATCATGATATTTTTGTAATAAACATCAATTTTTGTTGAACTAACACTACGACAACACTGTTGATATCAAATATGGCGTCTGCAACTCTGCAGTGGTGAACTGGTGAATGGTGAATAAGAGAAGTGTGACGTCACAGTCTAGTTGTGATTCTGGCCGCTGAGAGCAGCACAAAGCAGGGACTGAATTCTAAAGTAGTACAGAGTTTCTTCTCTTACAAACTCTTCTTGTCAAATCAAATATAGAGACATTCAGATTAATTTTACTTGAAAACGGTTGATATTACAGTAAAATTGATTTGAATAAAAAACATAGATATTCAAATGCTTCACAAACTGATCTTTGAGTGAGCAAAATCGACCCACAAATAGCAATGTTATGAGAGTTTAAAGACGTACATTTTCAGGAAGACAAGGGTGGATGTCAATCATTGAACTCAAGTTTTCTCAATAATTGTTAATTTTACAGAAAAATTAATAGGAATACGAGAGGAAGACATTGAAATGCTTAACAAACTGATCTTTGAGTGAGCAAAATCGACTCACAAATAGCAAAGTTATGATAGTTCAAAGATGTACATTATCAGGACGACAAAAACAACTACCGGTACTAGGACTATCGGCTTGGTTAACAGTGAAATTTGCAACATAAACGCCCAATACCATGCCATATATTTTTTCTCTATGGCAATACCTAACCATGAAGTATGGTACTAACCATGATTATATACCTATTTCAAATTCATCAAGATTTCAGTAGCTCAAGTTTTCAGTTTGTCTAGTTTTCATTTAGACCCTTGTGAAGCACGCTACCTGCTATATAGTCATTAATAGTTCTCTTAATATATTTCTTAACTAGTAGTTCTGTGAACAGTAGACATCGCGCTCAGTAAGTTACATTGACCTATTGTTATGTTTTCTCAAAAATTAATAGATAAATTTATGAAGTTAAAATAACTAGAAAAAAACGTAGATAAACATAGAGCTTTCTGTCCTATCGTACCGTGACGTGTCGTCCCGGAATGTGAGTGTGAGCGCTGTTATCAGGTCTGGCTGCAACTGTCTACAACGTTGATGGAAAGATATATTTTCAATGTTCGATGTTTTTGAACGGTTAGTATTATAATCCACTAGACAGCTAATTTATGATGAATAATTCTATAGTCTGATTTCTACTCTAATATTGGCGTATGAAGGAGGCTCCTTTTTCCTTTTATATATCATCCTTGAAATGCAAAATTTCCAAAAACCTTGTATAATACGTCGACGCGCTATTTAAAAAGAAACATACCTGTCAAATTTAATGAAAATCTATTACCGCGTTTCGCCGTGAATGCGCAACATATAATCATTTAAACATTAAGAGAAATGCCAAACCGTCGACTTGAATCTTGGACCCCACTTCGCTCGGTCAATTATAGAAACGTATTGGCCCTAGGACCAAGGATAGTTATAGATCTATTTCAAATTCTACAGGATTTTAGTTGGTCAAGTTTTCAGTTTGTCTAGTTTCATCAGACCCTTGCGGAGCACTGATTACCTGTTAGCGATTAATAGTTTTCTCTATATTTTTCTTGATAAAAAATTCGGTTGTATCAACCTTAAGTCTTTCCATCTAAAATCTAAAAATCTCAACTTCATAATAAGGAATAGAATGAACTAATAAAGCTAGGATAAAAGGATAAAAATTCACCAGAAAACTAAAAATATTAACCAATTTAATTATCATTACAATGTAAGTACAACGTTAATAGTATTACGACCTAAATAAATAATAATACATATACGAATACTTTGCTTTCAATAGAACAAAACAACACAAATTTCTGACTTTCAATATTTTTCGAAATAGTTTTTCTTTACACCAATTTTCCTTCCATGAGCGAAGTCTAAACGAATTGACAAAAATTATTTCACTAGTTACAAGTAGTAATTTTAAAATAAATAAAAATGATAAATTTGTAGAAAAATAAACTTTGACTAGTTCATAAGAAGTTTTGATTTGAATCAATTTTCGTGTTGAATTTGATAATTCCATTTATTCGCAGATTCTAAAGATTGGTTCTTGTGGAATTAATCACGGTTAAAATTTAACCGGCTGTTGTGCAACCGAGCCTAAAGCCGCGTTTACACCAAAGCTATCAACAAAATGTTAATAACTCCATCCTTATAGATTATGGGTCTACACCAAAGTTATTAACAAAATGTTATCAACTTAATACTTGTAGATTCTATTAGATTGAACGGAACTTGACAAACACATACTATGTGTTTACAACATATTATGTTCATCATGTGTATGATAAGCTATGTTCAATCTAATAGAATCTATAAGGATGGAGTTATTAACATTTTGTTGATAACTTTGGTGTAAAAGCGGCTTCAGGCTCGGTTGCACAACAGCCGGTTAAGTTTTAACCGTGATTAATCCCACTAGAACGAAACAGAGAAGGTGTTTTTGAAGAGACGGCTTCTCTGATTGGTTCTCGTGGAATTAATCACGGTTAAAACTTGACCGTCTCTTGTGCAGCCTGCACTAAGAATATTTTGAAAGAGTGAGTTGAAACTATTATAATTATCTTGAATATATTATTTATTTATTTTGAAGGCACGCTAATCATTTTCATCACACAATAATTTAGATAGATTACTCTATCCCCATTTTAACTGGTATTGCTATAATTTATTATTGCTATAGTTCTCTATAAAAAATATAGAAAAATTCCAACCAAATAATAGAAGAGCTCAATATTTATATTACTAACTTATCAGAGAAAATATATTATTTAAATAATATTATATTGCTTTCTTCCTTTTGTTTTAGATCCATTGAAGGAATATACATTTAGGGCCGGTTTCCGAGCTCGGGATTTATCTAAGTTCTAGACTTTAAACAGCTGGAGTCAGGAAATTAGCTTTCCGAAACGGGGCGTACTAGTGGTCCACGTTTAAATAGAATTTCGAAAAACTAGAAAATTGAGCACAAAATAAAATAGAGAGAAAATAGTGTAAAGTTTCTGCAATATTGAATATTATTTAGGAAGGTTTCATTTCGTCAACTAAAAATGTTTTTAATTATGGACATGAAGATTATAATTGAAAGTTTGACCAGGCCCTGTTTGGGAAAGTCAATTTTTTAACTCCAGCTGTTTAAAGTCTAGAACTTAGCTGAATTCCGAGCTCGAAAAGTGGCCCTAAATAATGTATATTCGCCTCTTATAAAGTTTGAAATATTGAAAATGATCAAAGCTATTCCTTCATGATATAATATTTTTTCCCAATCATGAATTTTTCTGTTAAAATATCCATCTTGAATCGAACCAAAAAATATTTATTGCCTAGATTGAACCAGAAAAATAAAAATAAAAAAGTTACAAAATTAAATAACAACATACACAGTCTTTATTAGAAAATAATAAATTAATATCAGTGTCACAAACTATCAAAATGTTTGTAACGAATACATTAATAACTTATAATAACTATGTTACAGCTAATAGTATGTTAATAGGCTTAGTTTTAATCTTAGTTAACTCAATAGTTTATTAATTCCAGATTCTTATTATCTAATTTAATGTTAGGATCAAAACGACAAATAATTGAAATAAATTAACCTAATTAATAACAATTATTTACATAGTTTCATAACTTGTAAGTAGAGCCCTGATTTCCAATCAATATCTGTTGGGGAGGAAATGAATAACATTGTATCTTATGAGAGTCTTCACACAAAGGTTGACTGCTTATGTGTATACAATCCCATAAGATCCAATGTTATTCTTCCCCTGTTTAGAATATTACTAGAGAATATTTTCTCTGCTAGGCAAAACATGAATAACATTATTTCTTATGACAGTTTTCACACATTTACAGTCTGTTCATGTGTGAATACCCCCATAAGATCCGATGTTTTTCTTTTCCTGCTCAGCAACTTATCTAAGAATCTTTGATCTACTAGGCAGATAATAGATATCATTGTATCTTATGGGAGTGTTCACACATTTACAGTCTGTTCGTGTGTGAATACCCCCATCAGATCCAATGTTATTCTTTCCCTGCTCAGCAACGTATTTAAGAATCTTTGATCTACTAGGCAGAAAATAGATATCATTGTATCTTATGGGAGTATTCACACATTTACAGTCGGTTCAAGTGTGAATACTCTCATAAGATACAATGATATTATTTTCCTGCTTGGCATCTTACTGAAGAATCGTTTTTATACTGAGCAGGAAATGAATAACATTATTCCTTATGTGAGTTTTCACGCATTCACAGTCTTTTCATGTGTGAATACTCACATAAGATACAATGGTATAATTTTCCTGTTTAGAATCTTACTAAAGAATCTTTCCCCTGCCTGGCAGAAAATGAATAACATTATTCCTTATGTGAGTTTTCACACATTCACTGTCTGTTCATGTGTAAATGAACCCCCATAAGATAGAATCATATTATTTCGCTATTCAGGAGAATTTCATTGAAAAACAGGACTTCACCGTACAGTCTGTACAAAATTACTGATATTAACAATAATTGACTCAAATATGGCAGATGTTATGTCATTTTCAACTATATTTCTATGGCGTCATCATAACTAAGAACTAATTCTTCATAATTATATAATTTCCTTCATTTTATTACTGTATTTAACTTGAAGGGAGAAAAATCCTTGTGTTACTTAATATTTTCAAATTAAATATCACCTCCTCTCTTTCAGAATCGAATTTCAAATTGAAATAGAAGTCATTTCATTCTCTCTGGAGTTGCCTGTTACATTCATGGAGAAATATTTCCTTTACAATTTTTTTAGAATATATTTTTCTAAGCGATTTTATTTGAAGTCAGCTTTTGAATAAATTAATGAAAAGTCAAGCAATAACATACAGTTAGATCACTTTGACATCATGTAAGCACATTTTTAGAATGTAGAAGAATTATCAAAATATTTTTAAAAGAATTCACAGCATTTCGAGGAGAATCTTACGTACCTTACGTACCTTGCTGTATTGTGGAATAAAGAAGATTCTGATTGATTGATTGATTCTTAGATTGATTTCATTCTCAAAAATCAAGGAATTAAAGATAAATTATTGATCAGGTTGTATAAAATTAAAATTGAGATTGATTTTCATTTTTGTTAAATATCTGAAATTTGGTGGAAATTCAGATGAAGGTGAAATTTTTGGAAATTCAGAATCATTCAGAAATGAGAGACACATAATTCAGGTTCCAAACCTCCAAAAATAATTGGGAATTTGCACGTTTTGAAATTTTTGCATTATTAAACAAATTTGAAAAATCAGGAAAACAATATTTCGTTTCAGATTATAAAGTGTCATCCACTGATTTATAATTTCCATCCCTGTTGAGAGAACTGAAGGTGAAAGCATTTTCAAAATGAAAATCATCAACTGAATTTACCAAAAATAATTGGGAATTTGCACGTTTTGAAATTTTTGCATTATTAAACAAATATGAAAAGTCAGGAAAACAATATTTTGTTTCAGATTATAAAGCGTCATCCACTGATTTATAATTACCATCCCTATTGAGAGAACTGAAGGTGAAAGCATTTTCAAATTGAAATAGAAGTCATTTCATTCTCTCTGGAGTTGCCTGTTACATTCATGGAGAAATATTTCCTTTACAATTTTTTTAGAATATATTTTTCTAAGCGATTTTATTTGAAGTCAGCTTTTGAATAAATTAATGAAAAGTCAAGCAATAACATACAGTTAGATCACTTTGACATCATGTAAGCACATTTTTAGAATGTAGAAGAATTATCAAAATATTTTTAAAAGAATTCACAGCATTTCGAGGAGAATCTTACGTACCTTACGTACCTTGCTGTATTGTGGAATAAAGAAGATTCTTGATTGATTGATTGATTCTTAGATTGATTTCATTCTCAAAAATCAAGGAATTAAAGATAAATTATTGATCAGGTTGTATAAAATTAAAATTGAGATTGATTTTCATTTTTGTTAAATATCTGAAATTTGGTGGAAATTCAGATGAAGGTGAAATTTTTGGAAATTCAGAATCATTCAGAAATGAGAGACACATAATTCAGGTTCCAAACCTCCAAAAATAATTGGGAATTTGCACGTTTTGAAATTTTTGCATTATTAAACAAATTTGAAAAATCAGGAAACAATATTTCGTTTCAGATTATAAAGTGTCATCCACTGATTTATAATTTCCATCCCTGTTGAGAGAACTGAAGGTGAAAGCATTTTCAAAATGAAAATCATCAACTGAATTTACCAAAAATAATTGGGAATTTGCACGTTTTGAAATTTTTGCATTATTAAACAAATATGAAAAGTCAGGAAAACAATATTTGTTTCAGATTATAAAGCGTCATCCACTGATTTATAATTACCATCCCTATTGAGAGAACTGAAGGTGAAAGCATTTTCAAAATGAAAATCATCATCCGAATTTACCAAAGATAATTGGAATTTTGCACGTTTTGAAATTTCTGCACTATTGAACGAATTTGAAAAATCAGGAAACAATATTATTTCATTCAAGAATATAAAGCATCATTCCCTGATTTATAATTACCATCCCTGTTGAGAGGACTGAAGGTGGAAGCATTTTCAAAATGAAAATTATCATCGGAATTTTCCAAAAATTCTGAACTTTCTAATCAATTAAAAAATTTCAAAAAACCAAAAACACAATATTTATGATCAAATACTTATAAAGCTTCATCCCCAGACTGATAATGTTCATTTCTGTTGAGAGGTTCTCTTTCGGGCCCATCTGAAGGTCTGTTACATCTGAAGAAGCCACATTTATAGAGCAAATAACAATATTAATTTAAAAAAATTATAAAGCTTCATCCCCAGACTGATAATGTCCATTTCTGTTGAGCGGTTCTTTTTCGGGCGCATCTGAAGGTCTGTTACGCTTGAAGAAGCCACATTTATAGAGCAAATAAACCAATAACATTAGAATTAGAGCACCCACACAGGCTGATAACACTACCACCCATAGAGGGACTATTTCCGGTTTGGTGGCCAGGTCACGTGGTTGGATCTGAGTGACTATTTCGTGGGTGTGAAGCTGGGATACATCCGGTGCTCCAATGTGGGGTAATTGTGTGACGCGACCTCCCACTAGGGAAGAGAGGTGCACTTCTGGGTTGTAGGCGAACTGGAATCAAATAAAAAATATATAAATGATATTTATTTATTTATTTATTCGTGGATACAATATCACAAATCATATAAAATAATATGATTGGGTAGGAACAACAGGCTTGGCCCAAAACTATTCCATTCCAAAATTTTGATAATGTTACATGTCCATAAAAATAGGTTATGTTTCTACTGTAAATAGTTCAAGCTCAATTTTCGTCCAAAAATAAATATAAGATGCAAATTTTAAATTTAGAAGAACTAAAATATTAAAATATTATATAGAAAACTCCTTGAAGTGGGAAAAGATTAGCAGCATTGTTGGTAGCATTCATTATCACCGGAGAAAACAATAAATATTAATATTAATTATTTACAATTGTGTAAAAATTATAAAAACTTTACAATTTTTTTTTCTGTGAATTTATATTTTGTTTATCAAGTACTTGGATTATTGGAAAATTACTATACAATATTATTATAAAATTCATTATTATTATTATAATTATTAAAAGATTATAAATTTATAATAACATAATTTATTATATTATTTATATGATAAATTTATTATGAAATTATGAGATAATTATAAAATTCAACATCTGTAGTTTATCATCCACCAACAGAATTGCATCATTTGTACTGCTGTTATTAGATTAGAGAATGCATTCCTTATTTTTACAACTCAAGGCTTATTTTTCAGTCACGCCAAAAACTATTGTATTTTAATGTTTTTTCTAATATTGAAATTGGAGCTCAAATACGTTTAAATTCATGGATAATTATTGTGACAGAAACACATTGAATAAATAGTAGGAGGAGGAGGAGGTGGAGGAGGAGGAGGAGGAGGAGAAGGAGGAGGAGGAGGAGGAGGAGGAGGGGAGGAGGAGGAGGAGGAGGAGGAGGAGGAGGAGGAGGAGGAGGAGGAGGAGGAGGAGGAGGAGGAGGAGGAGGTGGAGGAGGAGGAGGACGATGAGGAGGAGAAGTAGAAGGAGGAAGAGGAATAACTACAGAGGGAAAATGGATTATGTAGGGAAAGGAATAGGAGGAGTATGATGAGGAAGAAGATGATAGCAAAAAGAAGTTTTTCCAAAAAAAATTTTTGAAATAAATGAAAAAAAATACTCACTTTTTTGAGGGTTTGCACCCAGACTCTGGACCTGAAGGCCACCCATATCTCCTGGTCTTTGCTGAGAGGTCCAATACTGCATTTGATTCTAGTGCAAGAGATGGGGCCACACTTCAGGGATCCCTCCAGATCCACTCTGCCCTCCTCGTCTAGCTGCCTCTTGTAACGGGGGTACAGCTTGAATTTACCCTGCACTCCGTCCCCTTCCTGGTTGTAATCCTGCGGAAATCATGAGAGTTGAATTATTCAAACCTGATATTGACTAATTCAACATCCTTTCATGGGCCAGTTTCCGAGCTCTGAATTCAACTAGACTTTAAACAGCAGGAGTCAGAAAATTGGCTTACTGAAAAATGGCCAAGTCGCAGTTTTTATGATAATCTTTATTTTCTCATTTATATGATTGGGAACGTTTTTCTTCGACAAAATTAAAACATTCCTGAATAATTCAAAATAGCTGAATTTTCACACTATTTTCTCTTTATTTCATTTCATGTTCAATCTTATAGTTATCGAAATTTATTTTTTGCCACACTGCACAGAAAGCAGCTGTTTTCAGTCCCTACCTTAGACCAGTTAAAGATTAGACACGGCCCATTGTATATTCATACCGAAAGTCGATGAAGCCAACATCTAACTGCCAAATCCGCCCACCTTGACGTCACAACAGTTTGTTGTGTAGGTGTTTGTGGTGTTTAACTTACATTGTTGTTATTCAATTCATTGTTGTTAGCTTGGTTGTGACGTCAAGGTGGGCGGATTTGGCAGTTAGATGTTGGCTTCAGAGGCTAGGCTTCCCAGCGTGGTCTATTCTATAAATGGTCTAAGGTCCCTACATAGATCTGGAAGACATTGTTTGCAGACGACTCTCATCTGATGTAAGAAACCAGTTTCTTTCCAGCCAAGACCGGGAAAAGTACCTTTTCTGGCTGCTAGATGCAATGCATCCATTTAATGTCTCTTTTGATTAAAAAATCATCACCCAAGCCAAGCTAGATGACAAATCTACTTGACAACATCAGCTGTTGGAACACACAAGAGACCCATGAAACCGCCTAACTTTTTGGCATCAGCTATACCTGTAGTGTGGCCAAAAATATTGTATGCGACTCTCTCAGAATGGTGTTTACAGTATTCGGATAGCATATTCCCGGGCTCGGCAAGCCTCGCCCGGTAAACTGTCCTCATACCGTAAACACTAACTTTCTGTGCTTGTAGCGTAATTTACTATTAAACGTGGACTGCGACTGTGCCCTGTTTCGGAAACCAATTTTCTGACTCCAGCTGTTCAAAGTCTAGAACTTAACTTGAATGTGATGTAGTAGATTCCCATAGAATGACTTGATATTGTTTAAGCCACCAATTTATTCAAACAAATGAGCTCACTAGGGATTCATGATGGTGCGTTAATGTTCTAATTCCCATTTAGATACAGATTATGGAGTTTGCACCTGATTAACATTGGTTTTGCTATCCTTGTCTATCATTCGACAAAGAAGATAGCTCCATCACTTCTCACCTTCGTTTGTTGAATATGAAGATACACAATTAACTACCAAAATACTCAATATTGAAATTCATTATTGAGAAATGATAATATAATATATTTTTCGACAAATTTTGATCATCATTCAATCAAGAGAAGAGTCATCAGCAGATGATCAATATATGATATTGTTTTTAACTTCAATTTTTTGTTCAATTTCAACAAGAATCATCAATAAATATTACACTGGAATAACAGCTATCTAACACAGAAGTCGTTGATAACAGTGAATCGGCAACGCTGAGTCCTATCTTTCTCTCTTACTTTATAACGTGAATCTCACTATAGCACTATAGTAGAGTTGATGAACTTTTAACTGCCGTTAACTTCACCACTGTCAACTTTGACCGACACTCACCTGACTCCGACTGGAGTAGTCATGGTTAGCTTTGTGATGAATTTTTAACCGCCGTTAAATACAAACTTCTTCCGTGGTATTTTATGGGTTTTATGGGCGTCAATTAGGATAGAAGACTTTGATGGATTTTTAACCGCCGTTAACTTAACCATCGTTATCTCTCACATTAACTCATCAGATTTCAACTAGAGTGTCTTGCAGGAGTAGTAGAATACATTAACTTTTATTCGCCGTTAACTTAATCAGTCAAATTTGGCCTCCACTCATCAGATTCCTACAAGAGTTCCTAGTCCAAGTAGTAGAATACATTAACTTTTAACTACCGTTAACTTAACCACTGTCAACTTTGGCCTCAACTCATAAGTTTTCAACTAGAGTATTTTGTCGGAGTAGTAGAATACATTAACTTTTATTCGCCGTTAACTTAATCACCGTCAACTTTAACCGACACTAATCAGTTCCCAACAAGAGTTCCTAGTCCAAGTAGTAGGTACATCAACTTTTAACTGCCGTTAACTCAACCACCATCAACTTTGACCTTCACTCATCAGATTCCAACTACAGTACTTTGTCGGAGTAGTAGAATACATTGACCTTTAACTACCATTAACTTGACCACCGTCAACTTTGACCAGCACCTATCTGATTCCGACAAGAGTTGTCTGGTAGTCTGCGAAATAGAGTAAATAAATTTTTAAACCGCCGTTAATTCAAACTTCTTCCATGTCAGCGACTTTTTATGAATTTTTAATCACCGTTAACTTAACCACCATCAACTTTGACCGACACTCACCTGATTCCGACTAGAGTAGTCGTGGTGATAGCTAGATGACGAATAACTGCCTTCATGTGTCTCCATATTATCTCCAGAAGAAGCATGGACTTGACCTCCGCTACCTTGACTACTTCTCCAGTCACTGGTGGAGTGAGAAGAAGACTGACGATTTGTTTCTTCTCCTCCTCTCTCTCCTGCACCTCCTCCTCTCCTTCTGTTAGCCCAGTATTCTCTGCTATCAGCTGATTCGTATTGAGTTGTTCTTGAACTATTTGAGAAAAAAATTATTTATCAAACCTATGAGCTTTCTATATGCAAACATATAAATATACTAACTATGAAAAAGCAATCATAGCTTACTATGAAAAGCTGAACCGAATAATGTACAGACCTATATTGTGAACAACGTTTCTCTCATAAAAGTATCCAACCTTCGTGATAGAGAAGTTCCAGAATCATTCCATCTGAGTATTGAATTGAAAATTTCTTTATTCATCAAAATGCACAAAATACATCTGAACAGTGTCAAATTACAACAAGAATTATAATTACCGTCACAAAAATCATCCTTTACACATAAAGAAGTCACAAATTTTGATAAAAAACAAGATTCTAAAATCTTGCAGTCAAATTGACATACCTCTGCAAAGAGTATAGGGATAGTCCCACCAAATATTCCTTCAATTTTTTTGTAGGTATTTAACCTCCTCTATTTCTTTCAACTCTCTAGGAAGTATATTGAAAAATTTTCTCCCCATGGAAAATGTTTTTTTCTTAAAGAAATCCAATCTATGCCTCTCCTCGATCCTTCCAAATCTGGTGTTGTAGCCATGTGTTTCGTTTCGTGATCCTGTTGACGAGTATTTTTCAAAGTACATGACTACGTCAAAAATATATTGTTAAGATTCCAAACTGTGGAAAAACGAGTTTTACTGAGTCTAATATTTTTAACTTCATTATTATTTCTGAGAGCTCTTTTTTGTTGTAATAGTATGTACTAATAGTATGTAGTATGTACTCTTGGTTGTACTTCCATAGATAGCAAGTCCGTATGCCAGATGAGAATGTATTAAAGAGTGGTACAGGGATTTCATTGTCTGTATACTGCAGATATCTGTCAATTGTCGCAAAGCAAAAAGGCCGGGGGATATCTTTTTTACAACCTGAGAAACATGTTTATCCCATGATAAGCTGCTATCAATATCAAGGCCTAAGAATTTTGTGCCATCCACTAATTCTAAGGTTTCGCCATTTATTTCAACATTTGGGGACCAATAATTAATTTCTTTGCCTTGTTGAAGAAGGAACTACAATCTAGTATCTTGCAGTGAACATTCTCAAATATTTGTGAGTGTTTTCAGAAACTGGAAATTTGACTCAAATTAAAAAGTGAATGAAACATTAGGCCACTTACTTCTTGGACTAGTGTATGAATCAAAAATCGAGTGAAGAACAGTTTTGGACTTGCCTGTTAGTCCTTCCCCAATCATTCTAACGGATTGTATTTTGTGCATCATTCAATCGAATAATAGACTAATGGAAACTATTACATTTGAATCAATTTCATTATGTGTAGTCATTAGAAAGAGAAAATAAAAGAGTCAGTAATATCAGAGCCTCATGGAGGTATTTCCTTCCTTGATTAGCAATGTGAACTTCCTACTCAGATGTTGAGCAATGAACTTCCAAATGAATTATGAACTTCAGTGTTGAAAAATACAAGGATGATATTATGTAACATACGATAACAATGAAGAAGAGCTCTATGATAGCAGTTACAGAAATGATTTATAAAGCCCGCACACACACACATCGATTCTTGTCCGTACGGTAATTTGTTGTCCTTATAAATTCTATTAAATTAAACAGATGATGTTTGTCAAGTTCAGTTCAATCTGATAGAATTCATATGGACGGTGAATTTTGAACCAACAAAAATCCATTTGTGTGCAGAGCTTTATAGTTCCTAAGCATCACATAACAGATGAAGACTATGATATTTGATGGTGACATTAAATTAATACAATGTAGCATTAAATCTATATATATAAAAGCGAAATGGCACTCACTCATTCACTCACTCACTCGCATAACTAAAAATCTACCGGACCAAAAACGTTCAAATTCGGTAGGTATGTTCAATTGGCCCTTTAGAGGCGCACTAAGAAATCTTTTGGCAATATTTTAACTCTAAGGGTTGTTTTTTAAGGGTTAAAGTTCGTCTTTTAGCATGTATATTCTTCTTCTCCCAATCTCTCAATTATAATTGAAATTTCAATATCATATGTTACTATAGAACTATAATCTAGATAGAGTACCTCTTCGAAACAGTTGTTAACTGGCAACTAAATTAATAATTTTGTCAGGTTGGCATTAAGTTGAGTTGACTTTGTTAGGTGGCACCAAGTTGAAGATTTAAATGCATTTATCGCGGAAAAATTGATTGGGCACTGCTACTTCAATCCTGGGAATATTATATTTCTAGCCGTCAGGCTCGCTTCGCTCGCCATATCCGTTTAGTCTGGACCCCCGACTGGATTGTTCTAACATATGATAAAAATGCTCAAATGAAAAATGCAGGCGAGTGAAGCGAGCCTGCTGATCTCATTCTTGGACGATCCAGTCGGGGGTCCAGGGGGCGGAGCCCCCCTGGCTAGACGGATATGGCGAGTGAAGCGAGCCTGACGGCTAGTTAATATATATGATACATCATGATGATCACAGAAATGAAACCTAGTGATGAGAAGAATGCCATGTGATTCAAATTTTTGTCCCATAACACATTTGATATGTGTATAGATGGATAAATATGTATAATGGATAATTAATGAACTGTTCCATATAGAAAAAAACCATCCTCTAACTCACCAGAATTTCTGTTCCTCTCCTCCTGCCTCCTCTCCTCCTCACTCCTCCCCTGACCGCCGCCATCTTGATTGTTCACATCAAACGTATACGTCCTCGCCCTTCCATCATTGGGACCTGGACCTCTTGCAATAGCTCCCAAACTATCAAACTGTGAAGATCCTGATCCTCTTGAAGAAGAACTAGATCCTGCTGAACTAGATCCTCTTGCAGATGAACTAGTTCCTGAAGAACTAGATCCTCTAGCAGAACTACCTCTTGCAGAGGAACCACTCCCTGAAGAACTGCCATAGGTTGAAGAAGAGGTTCTTGCATTTTCAGATCCTGAACGGTGTTGTTCATCATAGGAACCTGAAGATGTTGCATGTGTTCCTGAAGATGTGTAACCTGTCCCCTGTTGACCTGAAGATGCTCCCGAATACCTGTGATCTGAAGACGAACCTGAATACCTGTGACCTTCCACAGCACCCCCACCTTGTTCCCCATAGTTATGCACTACTGCGCCATCTTCATAGACATTTGTGTAGCTACCGTTTCGGACATTCCCGTTCTCATCAACTCTCCAATTGGTTGTCTCATAGGTTCTTGGTCTAGTATTTGTACCCCAGGTTGTATTTGTCTCCTTATGCTCCTCTGTCACATATTTCCTAGTGTTTGTGGCATCATTGTTTGACAGGTTGATCCCAATGTTCCTCAGATCCTCCTCCAAAGTAGTTGTACCTCTTGCGTTAAAATCTGTGGAACTCCCATTTCTCACCACACCATCCGAATTTATACTCCAGCTAGATGAGGAATGCACCTTAGGCTGTCCACCATCCTTGGAGTTCCATGATGAGTTGTGGAAATGATGTTCTTCTTTGCTGTAATGTTTGCGATCCTCAGGAATGACATTGACATTTGATGACCCTGAGTAATCAATCTGGGTCTTTGTGGATGAGGCATCATTACCAAACTGTCTGCGTCTTGCCTCATCATCGAAACCATACTCATGGTGGGCAGTTGATGAGTGTCTCGAGTCATATGCACCACCAGATGACCCATGACTGGATGTCCCAGAGTTTCTGGAATCATAGGCTGTTCCAGAGGTTCCTCTTGCATCAAAAGATGTTCCTGAAGATGTTGCTGACCCTTGGGATGTTGAGTGCCTCGTATCATATGAGCTTCCTGTCCCGAAGGACCCTGAATGTCTAGAATCAGCTGTTCCGGAACGGTTTGTCTCAAAGTTTCTGTTGTACCCATCCCGGTTATGGTTGTACACACCACCTGCCCCATAACTTCTGGCAATCTCTTCTTCCACGATCCTTTTTCCAGAAGATTCTCCAGAACTTGTCACTCTACTTCCACTGCTGGTCTCAGTTCTGCCCCGTTCTTGGAAAGTTTGTGTTCCCTCACTATTACGTCCATTACCTTCCCCTCTGTTCCTCGAACCTCGAGCTTCCTCCCTGGAGCCCTCCTCTCCCTTCCTGTTCTTCTGTTTGATCCTCTTGTTGTGTCTGTAGGATCCATCTTCTGTCTCAGCCAACAATTCCTCTTCCTCTCTCTTTAGTGCTTCCTCCTCCAACTTTTGTCTTTCTGCGGCTGTCAGTTCGATTCGTTTTCCTGAGCTGTTTCGACTGCCTCCAATCTTCCTGCTGCCGTGTGAGGAGGAGGAAGAAGAAGAGGAGGAGGAGGAGAAGGAGTGACCGGATGAGGTGCCAGAGGAGGAGGAGGAGGAGGATGATTGTGATTTCTCAATGGTTAGTCCTGAGCCAGAAGATGTCAGACCACTTTGTACACCAAAGTTTCCAGATTGTAGGTAGGCTTTCCTCCTTTTATCCAACTGAAAATTTTAAAGAATTTATTCAATAAATTGAAATCAATATGAATATCATTGATAAATTCATTAATAAATGTGAATATCATTTTCTCTCTTATTATTCTACATTATACATATTCTCTATTGATATAAAAATCATATCTATACATTCAACAATCCCATCACAAACACCTAGTGAAGTCCATGTGAGAGGGACTTTTACTGCCTGAATATATTACTCACGACACTTGTTATTAATGGAGTGAGAAATTATTGTAATTTATCCATAGTGAGAAATTCAGATCATATATAGCATCAGCATCTTATTAACATTGGATTGTTATCTTAGTCTGTCATTAGACGGAGCAGATGGCTTTATCCTTTTCCAACTCCGAAAAGTTGCTTAATTGATTCTAGACTATGTAGAGACATGCTGATATACGAAGATATTTCTTCTCAACAATTAGGAAAACCCATCATTAAATCATGGTGAGATATATTCCCATGGCGAATAAAGTTTATCTGAGATAAAAATCTATTATTGACCAACAAAAGTCAACAATAATTAATAACAGGTCATGAGTATGAGTTGAATCATAGTAGCCTAACATAGGAGCGGTTGTAATGATTCTATACATGATTGGCTCTAACTCTATAAATCAATTGGCAACTCTATACTGGATACACTGTGTAGTCTTAGGCCTAACTATCATATCCACTGGCTCAATAACTTGAATCTCATTTTATTGGGCTTGTCCTTGGAAAATTCGATCGTTGATTTGAATGTCAAAAATAAAATAGTAGAAATTGTGAAAATAGTAGAAGGTCAAAATAGGATAAAATATCAATCTGATTCTTACCCTGACTCTCTCCTCGTTCACATTAGGTACATACTCGCATCTGATTGGTCCACTGGTGTCGGGTTGTTCAAGTAAGTAAAGGAGATGATCACCTGAAATACGAAGGAAATGTTGAATATAATATATAAATTTTGAAAAAATAATACTACAAATTGAGGAATGATGAAATTCCTGAAGAAGTCAAACAAAAATTGATTGAAAACGGAGTATTGCTAATCAGCTATTGAAATACCTCATCCGTTCAACTATTTGCTATTCTTATGAAATCTCAGATAACTATTAGCAGGAAGCCCGTGCTCCGCAAGGGTTTGTTTTGAAACTTGACGTAATGAAATCTTGAAGAATTGAAAATAGGCCTATAACCAACCTCGGTTGATTAAGAGTTTACATGCAAAATTTCAAGTTAATCAGTTGAGTAGTTGAGACGTGATGATGCGTCAAACATAATTCTCCTATCCCGTTCCTGTATAAGCCAGTTCTCAACTGTATTTGACCGAGCGAAGTGATGTCCAAGATCCAAGTCGACGGTTTGGCATTTCTCTTAATGTTTGAATGTTTTTATGGTGCGCAATTACGGCGAAACGCGGTAATAGACTCTCATGAAATTTGACAGGTATGTTCCTTTTTTAATTGCGCGTCGACGTATATACAAGGTTTTTGGAGATTTTGCATCCAAAGGATAATATAAAAGGAAAAAGGAGCCTCCTTCATACGCCAATATTAGAGTGAATATCAGACTGTAGAATTATTCATCATAAATCAGCTGACAAGTGATTATACAGATAAGTGGAGAAGCCAGTCTATTGCTGTATTTGTATAAGGTCTATAGTTTCAATCAGGTACTTGTGGATGAGAATACTGCGTGAGGTCTACTGTTCACAGAACTACTAGTATAGTAGATACAATATAGATAATGGAATGATTATGATTTATAATAAAGATTAGCCTACAATGAAATAAGTAATTGCATAATCTATTTCAGGAAATAATAAGGTTATCAAAATAATTCAATACAGTTGACAGCAATTATAGTGAGGTCCATGTTATAATGGCAGTAAAGAAAGATGGCAGAACAACGTTGCCGATCCTCTGTCTTGTCAATGCCTTCTATGGACGGTAGCTGATACAGGTTTATTGATTTATATTAACTGTTTCTTTCTCGTTTGAAATACTCAATACATTTATTAAGCAGAAGACTATATTTCTCAATTATTTCGTAATGAATTTTTATTATTAAGATGAAATATTTTGATAATTGTCAATTCTACATTGTTTAAAGACGATCTGGCTCTCTCGTTTATGATAATCATTAATATTTGATTAAGTAAGATATCATATTTTCCAATCATTTCATGAAGAATTTTCATAATTAGGATGAAATATTATGTTAATTGATTATTAATTCTACATTGTTAGAAGACGATCTGGCAACAGAGCAGAGCGATAAAGAAATAGCGCTATCTGCTTTTTTGAATGATATACAAGGTTAGCAATACCATTGCTTAACAAACACTGCTATTATAACGTTGATCTCACTAAAGGTTCGAAAATAATTGACAATAAAATAATAAATCTTACCAGCCAATGTATAGGAAGGCCATAAAAATAACACTTCAGCCTGTACTATATCCGAGGGTCCCTTATTCCGGATGCTATAAGTGTGCACTATCTGAGGCCCTATCTCACTCTCCTGTGTTATATTCACTGCGTTATAGAGTGACGTGTTATAGTGGATATCCTCAGGTTGTGAAGATCTGAAAAAGATAGAAAAACATGTGATATTATTGAAAAAATTGTTGGAGATACATTGGTAATGATTGATTGATTGATTGATTGAGTACTTTATTTATGTAGATTACAATATATACTGGCTTATACACTTATATACAATAGCTTACAATACAGCAAAATTATAGATGAATTTACATAATATAGACTAAGAAAATAATTATTGAACTGTATATGATATGAAAAAGCAATTTGTAATAACTATAGATAATATTGTAATGCATCTACATAAATTGGCGGAGCTTTGGACATATCAATGTCCATTCTTCGGAAAGAATATTAAAAATATCCTCCCCACTAACTCTCTACCAAAATGATGGGGGAAGATAAGAATAAAAATAATAGTGGATTGTATTTTTGACGCTTGAGACTAGTTGTGATCATATAAAAATGTATGGAGAGGGTACTAGAATATGATTTCTATAATAAAAACACTTCACATATGAACTACTTTTCAATTAATAGAACAAAATAAAATCTTATAGCACCCTTTATTTTTTAAAGTTTTTTAAAAAATAAAGAGTGCTATAAGATTTTATTTTGTTTATTAATTTCTATAATCTATACTTAATGAAGGAAAAAACTGGCTTATACACTTACAAGATAGGAAATCATGTTTGACGCATCATCACGTCTCAACTACTCAACTGATTCACTTGAAATTTTGCATATGGATTAACCGAGGATGGTTATAGGTCTATTTAAAATTCTTCAAAATACCAGTAAGTCAAGTTTTCTGTTTATCAGATGTAAAAATAGACCCTTGCAAAATAATATCACCAGTAGAAAGTTTATTTTTAGCCTTTGCACAACAGCTTTCTCTATTCTTTGTAGTTTGTCAATATCTAGCCTTTAATTCAATAATCAAATCTATAGAATACTTTCTATTGGAGGAAAGAACTGGCTTATACACTCACAGGATAGGAAAATTATGTTCAACGCATCATCACGTCTCAACTACTCAACTGATCAACTTGATATTTTGCATATAGATTCGTAATTAACCGTGGATGGTTATAGCCCAATTTTCAATTCTTCAAGATTTCATTACGTCAAGTTTTATAATAGACCCTTGCGGAGCACGGGTTACCTGCTAGTAATCAATAATTGATTGATATGGGATAATAAAATTGGTAGGAAGCTTTTATGAAGTACAAATTAGTAATAAAATTATTGAGATATACGGAGATGATTGTGAAAAAATAGAGAAAATGGGTGATTGGAGAAATTATCATTGAAATTATAATTAAAATTGATGGTGAATAATGATAGAAAATTTTATTCATTATTTATTTCTTCATTTATTGTATAAAAAAAATATAATCATAATACGATTATGACATTGGAAAAAAACTAGGCTGAGCCTGTAGGGTACTATTTCTCTCCAAAAAGTTTGATAAAATGTTAATGTTGTCCAAAAGATAAGGTTATGTAATCACACACTGCTTCGTCACTTGATTTTCGGTCCAGGAATGATGATTTAAAACTCTGAATTTTGAATGTTGATGTTATACTCTAAATGAATCACAGAATGTATCACAATAAATTAAAAACTTTAGAAATATTGCACTCATTTTAAAAATTTTAATACAAATTCAAAAACCTACTCACTATTATAAATTAGAGAATATTATCTGAAAAAATGATACAGAGTTAATATTGAGTTTTGTTTCACAACCATGAGGTATGAGAAATATAGATTTGATGGTCGGCAAAAATTACAGAGCAACAGGATATATTATTGAATACATTGATGTAATGTACGAAGTCGATGGTGAGAGAGGTACAATCATGATTTAAGATATGGTACTTGATAATAATCTTATTTCATATTATCATAATATTCTTTCATATTTATGTTTGTTAGTAGATATGTTTATAAAATTTGAACTTATAGAGAGTACAAATCAGTTTCTCTTTGTCTGATGTCAGACAAGAATAGTAAAATTATATTCTATTCTAACCCCAATGTTAGTCATGTGCTGACTTAATTTATAGTGTACGGTATTATGTCTCTTTACACTCACCCAGATAAGAGTATGTCAGTCTCAACCCAAATGGGAACCGTGAATTCTTGGTAGTTATCGTGTGATGAAGATTTGTTTTCGGGGTTTGAACTGTTCACTGAGACTGAGAACTCGAATCTCTGTTTCATTCCCTCCTTGTAGAAAGGCTGCAGTAGGACCCTGAAGTGAACCTGCAAACAAAGATAAAATGTATTGATATGATATTATTTAGACGTACAGGGAGTTTTTTTATTTCCACAAAAAATGCGTATTAAAAAGTCAAAACGTTGTACGCAAACACAGTATCAGAGAAAGATCAACAAAAAGAATATTACCATGAAACCACTAAGCACAATAACTTATCATATAAGAGAAAAGACAAATCAATAAAAACTATTTGAACTTGAAAATGACCTGAGTCAGGGTCGAAACTATAGTGAGGTCCAGGTTATAATGTTTGTGTATGGGAGATAGGAAAAAAGGGTTGCCAGATCTCAGCCTTGCCACCCAAACAGCTGATACTGCTATATCTCATCAATTTAACTGTTCATTATTGTTGAAAATAGTTTATCATATTTTATTTGTCAAGAAAATATATTTTTTGAAGATGTAATAATAAATTTCCATGATCGAGATAAATATTTTGTCAATTAGTTAATTTTACTTTTGTTGATAAACGATGTGGCAACATCGCAATGCGTGAAAGAGATAGCGCCATCTGCTTTGTTGAATGATAGACAAGAATAGCAACACCATTGCTAATCACACACTGCCATTATAATGTGGACCTCACTATAGTTGTTGATCCATTTTAAAGTTTTAAAAAATAAAGAGTACTTCAAGATTTTTATATAGTTTTTATTAATTTGTTAAAAAGCAGCACATGAGAGTGAAGTGTTCTTGAAAGAAAATACTTATATAAAACTTATCATATACGACAAATGCCTGTGCGCAAACCAGAGTTGCTTATTCAGATTTTTACAGGGAAGAAGAAAACAGTTTTGATGCACTAAAAAACCCATTGACACTTTGAGAATTCAATGATAATTTTTTTCCCAGAAACAGTATGATATAAATAATAAAAACTGATGAATTGATCCGTCATCAGAAGAAAATACGATTGAGGTTATTCTCATATGAAAGGAAACTTCTCTTAAAAATAGATGAATGATTAAATAGCAAAATACAAAGTAGATGAAAAGAAGAAGGCTATTGAGTCATTGGGAAATAGTGAGTAAGTTGTGGGGCTCAACTGACACTTAGGCGACTCAGGTGGAGAAGAGACTGGACTCTAGTGGAGAGCAAGTGTTCCCAAATGGTGACACTCAGACCAGTCGATTCTAGCATAGAGAAACGATAGCATAAGTAGGTATGCCATGGTATAGGGCGTTTATGTCGCAACTTTTACTGTTATCTCAAGCCGATAGCCCACGTAGTTCTTTTCTGTGCAGCTGTGTGACGCTGGTAGTTTCTCAAATTGTGCTGTTCATACACCATCACTCCAACAAAACAGTAAAAATTTACAATTAAAGGGATATCTACTTATGCTATTGTTTCTCTATGATTCTAGTCTCCGCGACGTCACCATTTGCAAACACATGCTCTCCCTAGAGTCCAGTCTCTTCTCCACCTGAGTCACGTAAGTGTCAGTTGAGCCCAAGAAAAACTGATGGAAAACAGAAGTGGGAGAAAGTACAAAAATTGTGAAAAGGGGAGGGAGGAGGTCTAAGGAAGAGGTGAATCAGAAAGAGGGAGGTGGTTGGAGGACGAGAAATAGAGGAGGGGAACAACGGATGATGAGGTGGAGAAGTTGAAGAAAAAAGAGGAGGAAGTAAGATTGTAGTTAATGTGGTGAGGAGAAGGAGAAGAGGATGACAAGGAGGAGAAGTTGAAGGAGGGAGTAAGATGAGAAGATACTAACCTTGGTTCTCAAGAAGAAGAGAAATAGGAGAAGGAGGAGGACGGAATGAAGTGAATAAATTGAAGGAGAAGAGGAAGTAAGATGAGATGACGAAGAAGAAGTAGAAGACAGAGGAAGAAGAAGAATGAGAAAAAAAGAAGAAGAAGAAGAAGAAGAAGAAGACAGAGGTAGAAGAAGAAGACAGAGGAGGTAGAAGAAGAAGAAGAAAGAGGAGGAAAAGGAAGAGAGGGAGGAGTAGAAAGATGAGGTGAAGGAAGAGCAGAAAGGAGGAAGAAGAAAAGAGAAACAGGATGAGAGAATAATATTATAAACATCAACTCCATAATACTCACATGCTTCTCTCTAGGCAAAGGATTTCCAATATCACAATGCAGTGTATAATTGTTCAAAAAGCTAGGGGCTGAACACAAGATGAGTATCTCCCTGTCTGTGGCATCCACCCTCTCAAAATTCACATAATTGAGTCCCTCGGGCACATGCATGTCCAAAACTGACTCAAACGAATCCTCCCCTTCATTTTGTACGTAAACGTCGATCATCAGTCGTTCTCCCGAACCCAGGAGGTAGCGTTTTACACTCCTGAGAAAAAAACAGAGAGATATATTCATTCGTTAATTATTGTTACAAACGTTTTTTAGGAACAAATCTCAAACAGTAATTCTATATAGAATAGAATAGAATAGCTGCCTTTATTTTTACCTAGGAGGGCGGAGTTAGGGCGCAGCCGGCGCCCCCTTGATCAACCCCCATATTGAGGAAAGCAAATAGGGACCAGTTGTCTCAATAAATCAAATTTGAGATATCATTTTTCCTAAATAAAGGAGACTTTAAAAAACAATTTAAAAAAATCAGATTGATATCTTGAAAAATGACTGAGTTAGGCCTATTCAAACATAAAAACAGGGCAATGTTATAACTCCATAATGACAACTGGTCCCTTTTCTACAACATTACATGTGTTCATATAATCGACAAAAGAAGTTGACTTTTCAATCGATTCTGATCAACAAAGGAAATGTTACTGTATAATAATCGATTGAAAACTCGAAATCGATATTCTTGACCCTAATCTCTATTATTGTCTGCCCTGAACATTTTACTCTTCCGACTGTTCTGACAACTGGTCCCTTTCCGCTTTCAACACCACTTTCGATTGTTTTCATGTGATAAATTACAATTTGAAGCAATTTTGGACATTTATAATGGTGATGATTTTGAAAAAAAAAATTCTGTGGAAATTGGAAATTGAGTTTCAACCTTCTTTAACCTCAAAATTGTTCCAGCAATCAGATATGGGTAACACTAAAGTCTGAGATATATTACTTTTAACATGAAGAGGAGAAACCCATTTCTCCCTCCACAGTTTGTAGCGTAGACACAGACAGACATCCTGCGCACAATTGGATGCGCCGTGTCATTTGCTCTGCTTGTTCTTGTGATGAAAACATCTCTGTAACATACACAAACCAATATACCTGCTGACCAGTTAACGACTTGGAACATAGCCAAATATAACTGGAGGGGAGTGTTGGTGCGTCGCGTTGCAAAGCTCTCTCACACAGACACAAAAGAAGGAGGATGCTGCTAGATAGTGGGAGTTATTAGTGGAGGATAGAGCATCGGACCTCTCTGTCTTCGAGAAAGGGCCGTGTTAAAAGTAATTCCTCTCGCACTTTAGTTCGCCTCCATGGTGCACATTGGGTAACACTAAATGGACTAGCAAATAATGGCGGTCAGACAAACTTAGGTTCTCCTGACCGAAAACTACAAAACATCTCAAAGGATTTGGAAATACAGTGTATATCTAGGCATTTGACACTCATGAGCTATATATGTGTTGTGTATCTGCCATACGCTAAATAAAATAATTGTTACAAATAAATGTATTAGTCCCAGTTCTCATTGCTTCAGAGCTTTCAAACTGTCTTCATCTCGATTTTCATTAATCTTTGTTCAGAAAGTTTTGTTCATTCACAGCCGTACAATAGTATCTTACATAAGATATGTCTCTAATAATGCCCATCCTTCAAGGACGGGAACGGGCCTTTTGCAGTGCTCGAATGATGTTTCTAGTTGAGGCGTTACCCAATACTAGAAACATCATTCGAGCACTGCAAAAGCCATTCACTTCCAAGTAACGTACACTATTTCTTGTCATAACAATCTGAAGAAGAATAATTGGGAAAAAGAAAACATTACCACTGCTTGTGCTGAAGTTACTACATGCATTCTATAAACATAACCTAGTTTAAAAATTCTGAATCAGGAATTTTGCGAAAGTTGACAAAACTTCCACCTGGAGCGCTAAAGGTGGTCTTTTGTATCAGTTTTGCTATTCCTATTTCGGAACTAGGAAATATACTCGACTGTAAAGAAAACATAATGGTTTCATTACAGTTGAGTATGCTGTAATGAGAATCATATGTCTATTTGTTCTGCAATCATCTGTTTACTGGAATGATTTCATGCATGGAAAACAGCTGGAATTGAATGACTATGACAGAAAATATAGAACGTTCAAGAATCGATGTGTGTGAAGATTAATTGACTAGACTTTCTCCTGCTATCTGCTACATTAATTCCACAATAGTACATTACACAAAAATAGATCAACGACTTGAAATAGCAAAACAAATTAAATAGCTCAACTAAGCAGGCCATCTCAAAAATCGTGAATACGCCCTCATTCTGAAACATTGAGAAGTCCTAGAGAAATAAGCAAATAAACCTGTGATAATAAGATAATTTGCTCATAATTATCACATTATATACTCAACTATATTATAATGAAGGAAAGAACTGGCTTATACACGGATAGGAAATTTACAAATGATGCATCATCACGTCTCAAATAGGTACTTTACTGATCATCAATTTCATCTATTTATCGTCACATTACATCAATTTTTGAGTAACACTCATTTGACTGGTGACATGTCAATACTAGAACAAATAGTTATTTGTATATCTAGAGTGAAAAGTACGACTTTTTCTCCCTGTGGGAAAAAGTTTGAAGCCCGAGGCGAAGCCAAGGGCAGCAATTGTCCTGAGGGAGAAAAAATATTTTTCGCTCGTGATGTACACAACATTTCTCCTCCATCTACATGTTTTTATAGAAACTGCAAATAAAATCATTCTAATAACTTACGTATTGGTGACAATGATTCCTAACAACATAACCAAAAAACCGGTCATCTGATTGGCACTGCCGATTGCGCTATCTATCGGCAAAAGTTGCAACAATTATATCAGCTGGGCAGCTACCAAAAATGGCTGACTCCAGATCACGCGGTTCAGATTTGAATTGCAGATCAAAAATATTTGTTGACTGGTATTTTGAATAGAATAAAATATTTTAGAAATTGTATAAATTTTTATTGTCTACTAATATTAAGAAATAATAATTATCATACAAACATATATTTCATGAGTTGATCAAATTCTGGTTGTGTATGAATTCATTTGACTCAAGACAGACACCTCTATATGCTTTCTCATCTGAGCTTAGACCTTCTAACCTATTACAATGCAAGTTCAAAATAGAGATGCTCCCCATGTTATTTAAAGGAGTCACTTTTCCTCCCTAGGGAGTTTTTCGTTTTTTACTACCGAGAGCGAAGAAGTGACACTTTAGTATTAGGTTTCAGGGAGTAAAGTAAGTACTTTAGACAGTAGGTGGAGAAAAATTATATTCAAAAGACTCAGTTCTAGCTTCTTGAAAGTAAAATAAATGAATACACTCTATGATGTATCTCATCAAATTCACATGGAAATGAAAGTCACAAAAAGTTAAGTTACACTCTACAGCCCCTTTTCACAAATTAAATTCGGCAGCAGAGTATAGGCTTTCTCTACTAGCATTTTCTGACTGTTAGCTTGAATATTTATTGAATCTAGATTTCTGATGGCTGCAGATAATTTATTAAAATAACGTATTCCAGAGTAGAATGGAATTTTTTCTAGAGCTGTGTGCCTATGTACTGGAAAAGCAATGAGACTACTATTACGTGTATTATACCCGTGAATATCTGTGCAGAATTGAAATTTATCCAAATTCTGTTCAACAAAAACCAACAATTGATAGATAAAAATAGATGGCAGCGTTAAAATGTTTTGGTTTTTGAAGAATGCTTTGCAAGAATCTCTTGATCTCAATCCCCAAATGACTCTTACTATTTTTTCTGAATTATAAAAATTTTACCGCTATTAACAGAATTTCCCCAGAAAATGGTGCTGTAGCTCAGATATGAGTAAAGTAGATATATTATGCGTAGTAGACTTCATCAACTTGAAATTTCGCATAATATAGATTCTTGATTAACTGAAGAGGGTTATAGGCTCATTTCCAGTTCTGTAAGATTTCATTTCGCCAAGTCTAACCCTTGCGAAGCACGGGTTATCTGCTAGTCATTATTAAATTATATACTCAATAATACCATAGAGAACAATAGCGTAAGTAGATATCCCATGGTATAGGGAATTTATGTCGCAACTTTTACTGTTATCTCAAGCCGATAGTCCACGTAGTTCTCTCCCATGCAGCTGTGTGACGCTGGTAGTCTCTCAAATTGTGCCGTTCATACACTATCAACCCGACAAAACAGTGAAAATTGACAATGATCGACAGTAGTCGGCTTGAGATAACAGTAAAAGTTGCGATATAAACACCCTATACCATGGGATATCTACTTACGCTATTGTTTCTCCATGCTACTATTACGTGTATTATACCCGTGATTATCTGTGCAGAATTGAAATTTATCCAAATTCTGTTCAACAAAAAACAACAACTGATAGATAAAAATAGATGGCAGCGTTAAAATGTTTTGGTTTTAATGCTTTGCAAGAATCTCTTGATCTCAATCCACAAATGACTCTTACTATTTTTTTCTGAATTATAAAAATTTTACCGCTATTAAAAGAATTTCCCCAGAAAATGGTTCCGTAGCTCAGATATGAGTAGATGCATAGTAGACTTCATCAAATATTATCCCGTCCACAGTTCTTCTGTATGCTGACGGAGTCCCGCCTCATGAGGGGTTCATTGTGGTCCAGAATGGGGAAGAGTGATCTGGGCTGTCTGCCCCGTCCAGAACGCACACTCTGGGCGGCCCAGTGCGCCTCGCCTCTCAAGGAGTAACGCATCTCTGCTTCCAGGACTGTTAGTTTGTCTCTGATGCCAGACTGGAACAGGAAAATTTTATTTGAAAAATAGTTATAGTATAAGAAAATGGAAAAAATTGTGTGAATGTTGAGGAGGAAGAGGAAAAGGATGATGAGGAAAAGGAGGAGGAGGAGGAAGATGATGAGGAGGAGGAGGAGGATGATGAGGAGAAGAAGATTAAGGAGGAGAAAGAGAGGATCATCTGATCAAAGAGAATAATGCATATCTGTCTTTAGCACTGTTAGTTTTCTCTAGTTCCAGACTGAAAAAGTTAGAATTAGCGAAAATTAAGTTTCAAGTAGGGGAAAATTAAAATTTGATAAAAACGAGAAGGAAAAGGAGAAGGAGGCTGTGGTCGAAGGTGGATATAGATGAGGAGGAGAGGTCTAAGGAGGAGAAAGAGAGGAGGAAAAAGGTCGTAGAGAGAGAGAGAGGTTGTGAAAAGTGAGAGAAAGGTTAGTTTGTCTCTAATTCCAGACTGGAAAAGTTAGAAATAGCAGAAATTAAGTTTCAAGTTAGGGAGTACGTACAATGAGCGTTGATGAGGTTGCAAGGGAAGAAGGAGGAGGAGGAGAAGATCAAGGATAAGGCTGAAGAAAAGGAAAAGGGGAAGAAAGGGGAAAAGTAGAGTGGTAAGAGGAGAAGGGAAGTGGTGGAGAAGGAGTTGGAGTAGTATTAAAGGTGATGAAAGAAGATGGTAAAGGAGGAGGGAGAGAAAAATAGGAGGAAGATGAGAAGGGGGAGGGGAAGGGCGATAAGGAGGAAGAGAATGAGAAGAAGAATGAGCAGGAGAAATATTTAGAGAACAGGATGGAGGAGAATGGAGGGAATATGGGAAGAAGAGAGAAAGAGAGTAGGAAGGAAAGAGGAGGATGAGGAGGAAGAGAGTAGGATATGGAAGAGTGAAAGTAGTATAAAGATGATGAGGGAAAGTGGGAGCAAGAGAAAAGTTAGGTGAAGAAGAGACGGAGAAAGATGGAGAAGTAAGAGGTGAATGTAGGATAAAAACGAGAAGGAAAAGAAGAAGGAGGCTGTGGTCGAAGGTGGATATAGATGAGGAGGTGACAGAGGTCTGAGGAGGAGGAAGAGGGGAGGAAAAAGGTCGTAGAGAGAGAGGTGGTGGACAAGGAGAAGGATGAGGAGTAGGTGGAGGAGACAGAAGAGTGAGAAGAAGTAAGAAGAGGAAGAGAAGTGAAAGGTCGAGAAAGAGATTGATTGATTGAGTACTTTATTTATGTAGATTACAATATATACTGGCTTATACACTTATATACAATAGCTGACAATACAGCAAAATTATAGATGAATTTACATAATATAGACTAAGAAAATAACTATTGAACTGTATATGATATGAAAAAGCAATTTGTAATATATAACTATAGATAATAATCATATTGTTATGCATCTACATAAATTGGCGGAGCTTTGGACATATCAATGTCCATTCTTTGGGAAGAATATTAAAAATATCCTCCCCACTAACTATCTACCAAATGAATGAAGAGAAGGAGAAAAAGGAAAGATGAGAGGAACAAAATGAGACAGAAGAAAGCAATACAAATATCGAAAAACATGTATGGAGATAAGAAGTTCTGTGAGAAAGGGTACGGAGAAAGAGGAGGAGGAGGAAGAGGAGTAAAGAGGAGTGAGAGGGTGGCTGATGATGAGGAAGAGAAGGGGAAGTTGAATGTAACAGAGGTGAGAGCATCAGGAAAAAAGGAAAAGAAGAGGGTGAAGGGAGAGTTGGTGGAGAAGGAGTTGGAGTAGTATTAAAGGTGATGAAAGAAGATGGTAAAGGAGGAGGGAGAGAAAAATAGGAGGAAGATGAGAAGGGGGAGGGGAAGGGCGATAAGGAGGAAGAGAATGAGAAGAAGAATGAGCAGGAGAAATATTTAGAGAACAGGATGGAGGAGAATGGAGGGAATATGGGAAAGAAGAGAGAAAGAGAGTAGGAAGGGAAGAGGAGGATGAGGAGGAAAAGAGTAGGATACGGAAGAGTGTAGGTAGTATAAAGATGATGAGGGAAAGTGGGAGCAAGAGAAAAGTTAGGTGAAGAAGAGACGGAGAAAGATGGAGAAGTAAGAGGTGAATGTAGGATAAAAACGAGAAGGAAAAGAAGAAGGAGGCTGTGGTCGAAGGTGGATATAGATGAGGAGGTGACAGAGGTCTGAGGAGGAGGAAGAGGGGAGGAAAAAGGTCGTAGAGAGAGAGGTGGTGGACAAGGAGAAGGATGAGGAGTAGGTGGAGGAGACAGAAGAGTGAGAAGAAGTAAGAAGAGGAAGAGAAGTGAAAGGTGGAGAAAGAGATTGATTGATTGAGTACTTATTTATGTAGATTACAATATATATGGCTTATACACTTATATACAATAGCTGACAATACAGCAAAATTATAGATGAATTTACATAATATAGACTAAGAAAATAACTATTGAACTGTATATGATATGAAAAAGCAATTTGTAATATAATAACTATAGATAATAATCATATTGTTATGCATCTACATAAATTGGCGGAGCTTTGGACATATCAATGTCCATTCTTTGGGAAGAATATTAAAAATATCCTCCCCACTAACTATCTACCAAATGAATGAAGAGAAGGAGAAAAAGGAAAGATGAGAGGAACAAAATGAGACAGAAGAAAGCAAATACAAATATCGAAAAACATGTATGGAGATAAGAAGTTCTGTGAGAAAGGGTACGGAGAAAGAGGAGGAGGAGGAAGAGGAGTAAAGAGGAGTGAGAGGTGGCTGATGATGAGGAAGAGAAGGGGAAGTTGAATGTAACAGAGGTGAGAGCATCAGGAAAAAAGGAAAAGAAGAGGGTGAAGGGAGAGTTGGTGGAGGAGGAGAAGGAAGAGGTGTATAAGAAGAAGGAGATAATGGAGAAAGAGAAGCGGTGGTGGGAGAAGTAGAAGAGGAGGAAGAAAAAGAAGAAGAAGAAGAAGAAGAAGAAGAAGAAGAAGAAGAAGTGGTATCACGAAAAGAAGAGAAATGAAATAAATAGTATGCTCTGCTAGTATAACTTACCTTCAAGTAGACATACATGTTTTTACAGAGCGGATACCCCTTGGTCAGCTGGAGACTCTGGTTCATCACATTTCTCCCTTCATCGGACAAGAAGAACATTCTCGGACTCTTCGTTTTCTTCGCATCAAGTATTAGTTGGATGTCGAAATCTGTCAGAGTATAACAAAAATGATTACTGCATAATAGGCTAATTAATCCAAATATCTAAAGAGAGCTATGTAAATACAACTAAGGACCTCTGCTACTGCAAATATTGACTCAATAACTAGATACCAAAAGGAAATTTGAAAAATAAAACTGTCCAAAAACTGTGCTCAGACCGGGAATCTGCAATTTCTGATAAATCTTCCATTTTTGCAAAAATTTGTATCAAATTGAAAATTGAATTTTTTCTACAGTTACCTTGAAAAGTGGCCATTCCTGCACTGATTACAGAACGCAAAGAATCACTTTTCCGCTCTAGTGCGCAAAGTATTACTTTGCGTACTCCCGATTTGCAACATGGCAACACAAAATAGTTGATGGGTTATATGGAGGATTAGTGCACGAAAACAAAAATTAAGTTGGTAAAAATTACCGTGTTTACATTTAGATAAGAATCATTTCAATGGCTACCCTACATTTATGATAGAATCCCAATCTAGAAATCCAAAACAAGAATAATTTTCATCTAAATCACTTTTTGTGTTGTTGATATTGTGGTAATTATTCATATTGAATGAAAAAGACTAAGAAATTGTCAAAAAAACACTGATTTATTGATAATTAGAAAGACCGGTTTCGGTTATTACACCATTGTCAATCTCTGATAAACTGACATCTAAAAGCTTTCATCTAAATCATAATTGAATAATCACATTATTTATGAATTCTCATCATTCAATAATAAATAATAATTCTTTTCTATTGATAATTATTTTTTCAACTGCAAGCAATGAGAAAGGTAGCAAATATACATTATAAAATTCGAATTTTGAGGTTAAATGATTACCGTTTGATATCCATATAAATAAAAATAATAGAAAACATAAGAATACTACAATAAATATTCTCTGTTATCTATGTTATTTTTATAAATATTTTTCAGTTTACTTTGAGCATTTTTCTCGGTAATTTGATCGAAAGTCTGAATTTCTGAATCCTGTTTCAGTACTTTTTAGCTGGTTGAAACAAACTTAGGTACGATTCTTCCCGCTAGGTCGCGCGCTTGTCGTTTCAGCCATCTTGCAGCCATCCCGATCAGTTGTTGGTGTGTATTTTGAATGCGAATTTTTTGTTCTATCTGTATTTTTTCTGATTCTTGAATGAATAAAAATGAGAACTTTGGCTGAGAATTTTCAACTTCAATTGAATTATTAATTTTTAAATGAATCAAGGTTGTTATTAATGACAGTATAACACACACACACACACAAACATTTGATGAATTTCAGTCATCATTTTACCCATAATCAACCACTTCTCATATTCAATAGCAACTGTAGGAGAAGTTTAATGTGAAATACTTGAGCAAAGTTCCTCTGCTCCATTCAAGAAGCCATTCTGCCCTCACTTTGCGCACTAGTTGCACAAATAACTATTAATCATTACCGTATGAAACACAAATTAAAATACCTGAAATGACATTTTAAAAGTTGATAACTAACCATCCTAGACTTCATCCATGCTTCAGTTAGCCTATAGGTGTAGACCTACTCCTACCGGTATGAATAATATTGAAAACTTATTTAAGAATTAATCCATTTGAATTACTTATTTTTGAATAGGATTTCTATTTTTCTATTATTTTTGAAAGAAATTGGAGTAGAATATCTACCAAATAACTCAATTTCTGTTGTTTTGAGATTCAGATTGTTGTATCACAGCTTTTTAAATTAGCCGCCATTTCAGGTTTGTATAAAAATAAAAATCTGATCTCAGTTATGGAAGCAAATTTTCGAATCAAATTATGAAAAAATATATTCCCTTGATTAATTTGACATTATATTAATTATTTTATCAAGGAACTGCTAATTATTATTAGATGAAATTTAATGGGATTAATTGAGTAACAGCTGTGTACAGTCAGTGGCAAAATGGAGAGACTTGGCAACGTTTTTCTCCTATCTTTCTTCACTGCCATTATAACGTGGACCGCACTATAGTATTATCGATATTGGAATTATCAATAGAACATCAAAATATAGAATTACATATATATTCAAAACCTAAAATATTATCTATAATAGGAAAGAACAGGCTTATATACACGTGCGTGATATGAAATTCACAAATGACGCATCATCACGTCTCTACTGCTGGACTAAAACTTGAAATTTTGCATATAGATTATTATTAATTCACCGAGGATGGTTATAGACCTATTTTGAATGTTTCAAGATTCCAGTAGGTCGAGTTTCCAGTCTGTCAAGTCTTCAATCAGTCCCTTGCTAAGCACGGGCTATCTCCAAGTACTGAATAGTTGAGTAAATGAGCAAATTTATACTGATTTGGACAGTATAGTATAAATTGGAAATAGGACAGTTTTGGGCATGAGCCTGTTGTGCCTTTCCTCATGTTAAGTATTTGTGCACAATATGATAAATAAATAAATAATAATAAATAAATAAATAAATAAATAAATAAATAAATAAATAATAAATAAATAAATAAATAAATAAATAAATAAATAAATAAATAAATAAATAATAAATAAATAAATAAATAAATAAATAAATAAATAAATGAATAAATAAATAAATAAATAAATAAATAATGCATAGGTATTGATTAGAATTGATAGTGAGATTGATTGTGAGACATTGATTTTCCTGTTCTATCATTTTTGGGATGAATGGAATCTGTCATTCTATTTTATTTCGTTGTCTCCTTATCTTTTGCACTCACCCAATGTGTTCTCCACTCCGACACCACTGTACTCAAGACAGGCATCAAGTGATAGGCAAGGCACCCTGGAGTAGTCCTTCAATGTACAGTTCTTCTCCTCAAGAATTACTTGTTTCGACTCTTGGTTGAATTCTACGCTGGCTTTCATCTTCACCACTGGTCTTGCTCTGAAGAGAAAAGAAGAGGAGGATAAAATTTTAAATTCTAATAATAAATCAATACTGCAATCTATATATATAAAAGCGAAATGGTACTCACTCACTGACTGACTCACTCACTCACTCACTCACTCGCAGAACTAAAAATCTACCGGACCAAAAAACGTTCAAATTTGGTAGGTATGTTCAGTTGGCCCTTTAGAGGCGCACTAAGAAATCTTTTGGCAATATTTTAACTCTAAGGATTGTTTTTAAGGGTTTAAAGTTCGTCTTTTAGCATGTATATTCTTCTTCTCCCAATCTCTTAATTATAATTGGGATTTCCATATCATATGTTACTATAGAACTATAATCTAGATAGAGTACCTCTTCGAAACATTTGTTAACTGGCAACTAAATTAATAATTTTGTCAGATTGGCATTAAGTTGAGTTGACTTTGTTAGGTTGGCACCAAGTTGAAGATTTAAATGCATTTATCGCGGAAAAATTGATTGGGCACTGCTTCTTCAATCCTGGGAATATTATATTACTAGCCGTCAGCTCGCCATATCCGTTTAGCAAGACGTTTAGTCTGGACCCCCGACTGGATTCTCCTAACATATGATAAAAATGCTCAAATGAAAAATGCAGGCGAGCGAAGCGAGCCTGCTGTTCTCATTCTTGAACTATCCAGACGGTGGTACAGGGGGCGGAGCCCCCTGGCTAGACGGATATGGCGAGCGAAGCGAGCCTGACGGCTAGTAATATGATATAATATAGAATATTAGGTTTGTTTTTTGGCCCTGCAAAATTATTTCTTGAGTATGTGAGTATTTATTATTTTAGCGATAATAATGTGAAATATTTCATCTATGTTTGGTTTTGAAACATCTAAATCTGAAAATTTACTTTGTGAAAATAATTAAGGACTGAAAATTTTGTGAAGTGAACAACTACAAGACTGCCTGCCGCAAAGTAGACCCACGCTAATCCACGAAAAGCAACCCACGCCGTGGTATGTTTTGTGAACCATTGCTATAGAATTATTCATAATCAATCAGCTGACAAGTGGATTATTCATTGCATGTATTACACAGATGTCTGGAGAAGCCTAGCAATGGTTTACAAAACATCCCATGGCGTGGGTTGCTTTTCGTGAATTAGCGTGGGTCTACTTTGCGGCAGGCCTTTTAACCTATTTAGGACTATGTGTAACCTTATCTAAATTTGGGAGAGGAATAGCACAAGGTTACCTTATTTTCCCTCTCCCTATCATTTTGATGATGTACTTATTGGGCCATATGAATAAAGTTGAGCGTTTGCTTATACTTCTAAAATATGAAGCATTCGCTTCATTTTCTATGAATAAACGTGAGCAAAACCTTTTGCTCATGTTCATCAAAAAAATAGTTTGAGCATTTGCTCAAAAGTAAAGCGTTCACTCAAAATTGTATGAATAAACTAGAGCATTGCTCAACTTTTGAAGCAAATGCTTCAAAAAAGGTGAGTCTAGTCTAGAGCAGCTTATCACCTTTTGCTCATAGTAAAATGGCTCAACTAATTCGTATGAGGAAGAGGAGACTATACCAGATACGATCACAACCAATAGTTGAGAACTATAAAACTCTTTCTAGATTCAACCATGATACATATCACCATTATCCCTAAAAAATAATAAATACAAAAGAAAGGCTAAAGATAGATGGCTAAAGATAGCCATCACAAGATAGGAAATAGGTATTTAAGAGGATGAAAGTGTAGACGATTATAAGAAGGCTATTGATATTATAAGAATATGTTGAAAATTATTATAGAGATGACATTTTTTCACGCTATTATTTCAAAATTCTAAACTCAACTAACCTAAAACTCTATTCATAAAATTTAATAGAAAACAGAGCAGATGACGCAAACACAAGCGGTGCACCCTATTTGCATATTTAGCGCTTCCGTGAGCTATAAAAACAAACTAAGGCTACAAAAGCGAATCAGCTGATGAAAAATCTCTAAAGTACGTGAGCATTTGCTCCAGAGTTCAGGAGCATAAGGTAAGAGTATAAGGTAAAGCTTATTCATATAAAAATGAGCAAATGCTTTTGCTTCTACCTTTTGCTCATGAGCAAAACCTTATGCTCCATGCTCTTGCTCATGAGCATTTGCTCTGGTTTTATTCATATGGGCCAATGTAAAAATCAATAAAAAATAAATCATTCTTTGAATTATTATCAACTTTTTTTTGCATCAAGTTGAATATTGAAATCTGTCAAAAATATGATGGGAAGTGAATGAAATAGAAAAAAACTGAGAATTAAATCTGTGAGAATATGAGACGGATATGTGGCGGAAGAATATCGCTATATATAACATCAAGAACAGTATCTGCAATCTATATATATAAAAGCGAAATGGTACTCACTCACTGACTGACTCACTCACTCACTCACTCACTCGCAGAACTAAAAATCTACCGGACCAAAAAACGTTCAAATTTGGTAGGTATGTTCAGTTGGCCCTTTAGAGGCGCACTAAGAAATCTTTTGGCAATATTTTAACTCTAAGGATTGTTTTTAAGGGTTTAAAGTTCGTCTTTTAGCATGTATATTCTTCTTCTCCCAATCTCTTAATTATAATTGGGATTTCCATATCATATGTTACTATAGAACTATAATCTAGATAGAGTACCTCTTCGAAACATTGTTAACTGGCAACTAAATTAATAATTTTGTCAGATTGGCATTAAGTTGAGTTGACTTTGTTAGGTTGGCACCAAGTTGAAGATTTAAATGCATTTATCGCGGAAAAATTGATTGGGCACTGCTTCTTCAATCCTGGGAATATTATATTACTAGCCGTCAGCTCGCCATATCCGTTTAGCAAGACGTTTAGTCTGGACCCCCGACTGGATTCTCCTAACATATGATAAAAATGCTCAAATGAAAAATGCAGGCGAGCGAAGCGAGCCTGCTGTTCTCATTCTTGAACTATCCAGACGGTGGTACAGGGGGCGGAGCCCCCTGGCTAGACGGATATGGCGAGCGAAGCGAGCCTGACGGCTAGTAATATGATATAATATAGAATATTAGGTTTGTTTTTTGGCCCTGCAAAATTATTTCTTGAGTATGTGAGTATTTATTATTTTAGCGATAATAATGTGAAATATTTCATCTATGTTTGGTTTTGAAACATCTAAATCTGAAAATTTACTTTGTGAAAATAATTAAGGACTGAAAATTTTGTGAAGTGAACAACTACAAGACTGCCTGCCGCAAAGTAGACCCACGCTAATCCACGAAAAGCAACCCACGCCGTGGTATGTTTTGTGAACCATTGCTATAGAATTATTCATAATCAATCAGCTGACAAGTGGATTATTCATTGCATGTATTACACAGATGTCTGGAGAAGCCTAGCAATGGTTTACAAAACATCCCATGGCGTGGGTTGCTTTTCGTGAATTAGCGTGGGTCTACTTTGCGGCAGGCCTTTTAACCTATTTAGGACTATGTGTAACCTTATCTAAATTTGGGAGAGGAATAGCACAAGGTTACCTTATTTTCCCTCTCCCTATCATTTTGATGATGTACTTATTGGGCCATATGAATAAAGTTGAGCGTTTGCTTATACTTCTAAAATATGAAGCATTCGCTTCATTTTCTATGAATAAACGTGAGCAAAACCTTTTGCTCATGTTCATCAAAAAAATAGTTTGAGCATTTGCTCAAAAGTAAAGCGTTCACTCAAAATTGTATGAATAAACTAGAGCATTTGCTCAACTTTTGAAGCAAATGCTTCAAAAAAGGTGAGTCTAGTCTAGAGCAGCTTATCACCTTTTGCTCATAGTAAAATGGCTCAACTAATTCGTATGAGGAAGAGGAGACTATACCAGATACGATCACAACCAATAGTTGAGAACTATAAAACTCTTTCTAGATTCAACCATGATACATATCACCATTATCCCTAAAAAATAATAAATACAAAAGAAAGGCTAAAGATAGATGGCTAAAGATAGCCATCACAAGATAGGAAATAGGTATTTAAGAGGATGAAAGTGTAGACGATTATAAGAAGGCTATTGATATTATAAGAATATGTTGAAAATTATTATAGAGATGACATTTTTTCACGCTATTATTTCAAAATTCTAAACTCAACTAACCTAAAACTCTATTCATAAAATTTAATAGAAAACAGAGCAGATGACGCAAACACAAGCGGTGCACCCTATTTGCATATTTAGCGCTTCCGTGAGCTATAAAAACAAACTAAGGCTACAAAAGCGAATCAGCTGATGAAAAATCTCTAAAGTACGTGAGCATTTGCTCCAGAGTTCAGGAGCATAAGGTAAGAGTATAAGGTAAAGCTTATTCATATAAAAATGAGCAAATGCTTTTGCTTCTACCTTTTGCTCATGAGCAAAACCTTATGCTCCATGCTCTTGCTCATGAGCATTTGCTCTGGTTTTATTCATATGGGCCAATGTAAAAATCAATAAAAAATAAATCATTCTTTGAATTATTATCAACTTTTTTTTGCATCAAGTTGAATATTGAAATCTGTCAAAAATATGATGGGAAGTGAATGAAATAGAAAAAAACTGAGAATTAAATCTGTGAGAATATGAGACGGATATGTGGCGGAAGAATATCGCTATATATAACATCAAGAACAGTATCTGGAATCAATTATTCATTTCAAATTACATCCATAACAAATTCTGATGAATGATTCATTCGGATCTATTAATTTTGATCCTTCCTTAATCAACTCATCATGATAAATCTGACACTTGTTTAAAATAGAAGAGCTAAGCTAGCAACCAAGCTCACCTTGACATGGAGTTTACATTACTTGTAGGGTTGAGAAGAAAGATTATGGTACATTCATACAAGAAGGTACAAGAGAAAGAGGAGGAGGAAGTGGAGAAGAAGGAGGAGGAGGAAGAAGTGGAGGAGAAGGAATTTGAGGAAGAGGAGTAGGATGAGGAGGTGGAGGAGGTGGAGTAGGAGGAGGAATAGGAGAAGAAGAACTAGCAGGAGAAGATGAAGGAGGAAGATGAGTAAAAGGAGGAGAAAGAGAAGGAAGAGGAGAAAGAGGAGTAGGATGAGGAGGTGAAGGAGGTGGAGGTGGAGAAGGAGAAGGGAGAGGAGGAAGAGGAGTAGGAAGAGGAGGTGAAGGAGGTGTAGGAGGATGAGGAGTTGAAGGAGGTGGTGGAGGAGGAGGAGAAGGAGGAGGAGGAAGAGTATTAGAAGGAGGAATAGGAGGAGGAGGAGGAAGAGTATTAGAAGGAGGAATAGGAGGAGGTGGAATTGTTGAGGAGAAGGGGGAGAACGAACTGGAGGAAGAGGGATAGGAAGTGGAGGAGGAAAAGGAGGAAGAGAAGGAGGAGGACAAGGAAGTAGAATGAGAAAGAGGAGGAGAAGTAGAAGAAGGAGGGAGTGGGGAGGAGATGGAGGAAGTACAGGAAGATGAGAAGAATTAAGAAAGAGGAAAAGAGTGAGAAGAGGAGAAGGAGGAGAATGACGAGGAAGTAGAGGAGGATTATGAAGATTGATTGATTGATTGATTGAGTACTTTATTTATGTAGATTACAATATATACTGGCTTATACACTTATATACAATAGCTTACAATACAGCAACATTATAGATGAATTCACATAATATAGACTAAGAAAATAACTATTGAACTGTATATGATATGAAAAAGCAATTTGTAATATAATAACTATAGATAATAATCATATTGTTATGCATCTACATAAATTGGCGGAGCTTTGGACATATCAATGTTCATTTTTTGGAAAGAATATTAAAAATATCCTCCCCACTAACTCTCTACCAAATCTCTCTACCAAACTCTCTACCAAAGAGGAGGAGAAGTAGAAGGAGGGAGTGGGGAGGAGATGGAGGAAGTACAGGAAGATGAAAAGAATTAAGAAAAAGGAAAGGACTGAGAAGAGGAGAAGGACGAGAATGACGAGGAAGTAGAGGAGGATTATGAAGAGAGGGAACAGGGGAATGGGTAGAAAGAGTAGAATGAATAGGTTTAGGAGTATGAGGTGGGGAGAAGGAGGAGGCATATTCAGGTGACATCCTTACCTCAAAAACACAGTTGTATCAGAGTCATAAGCCCCAACAACCAAATCTGGATACTCATTATTATCCAAATCCCTCGCTCCATCCAGGGAGAACCCGAAAGTGGTGACTGGAATATGAGGTCCAGAGACCTGTTCTGACGTCACTATCTGAGACGGTTTCTCTCTTATACCGTCGGGTGAGCCGTGGTATATGTAGACGGCGCCCTGTTCTGAAGGTCCATCATATGGTGCTCCTATCGCCACATCTAGAAAAATATATAAATTTGTTCATCCGTTCATTCATATAAAATAGAAATAGACTATAGAATAGAATAGAATGACTGCCTTTATTTTTGACCTAGGAGGGCGAGGTTAGGGCGCAGTCGGCCCTCTCTTACACTTAACCCTCTATATAAAAAAATTGCATGGTTGCCTGTAAAGTCGGTATACGGGCGAAAGTTTTACGTGACAACGACTTTGAGTGGTAAAATAATTTTAATGTGAATATTCATTCCTATAGTAGGAAGAAGGATGAAATAATAACTCACAATGGGAGTCAGTGAGAGGCACGCGTCCCTTCCACTTGGGCATGGTTAGACCGCGCCCACCTAAGAGCGAGAGAGACAACCATTGACTTGACATTTTGAATTAGTGGCGCAGTCGCAGGAGATTGCTTGCGGCGCCTGCGCAGATTGACTGCTCCGTTTCACTCTCTCTCCAGGTGAATGCCTTTCGGGTTGCTCGCCACTGCTCGTATTCGTGCTCTTTCCAGACGACCGTGAACCGAAACGAACGCTCTCACTCGCTCTCATTGTGAGCGCATAACGTGGGAACGTAACGCAGTTTCTTAAAATGTCTCCCAGCAAACCAATTTATTAGACGTTGTCACGTCAAAATCTGGTGTGGCGCATTCACACAACTTTCCTTGCCGTTATGAAAATTGATCACCTGACGCTAGTGTCCACGCGCATCTCAAGTCTACTATTCAAAGATCTGAGCCAGCTGGTGACAGGACAATGACGCTGGATACACACGAGGTCTGCTATTTTTTGGTAGAGAGTTAGTGGGGAGGATATTTTTAATATTCTTTCCGAAGAATGGACATTGATATGTCCAAAGCTCCGCCAATTTATGTAGATGCATAACAATATAATTATTATCCATAGTTATTATATTACAAATTGCTTTTTCATATCATATACAGTTCAATAATTATTTTCTTAGTCTATATCATGTAAATTCATCTATAATTTTGCTGTATTGTAAGCTATTGTATATAAGTGTATAAGACAGTATATATTGTAATCTACATAAATAAAGTACTCAATCAATCAATCAATCAATCTCTTCATGGTGAATCATTCAATAGAATCAACAGCTGCCAACAGTTTGCAATTGAATAATCACATTTTCTCGAATTCCGAGCTTATTTTCAATTTTAGGTGAAAATGTTACTGAACATTAATTGTACAGATTTTCATGTGAAATCTTTTCCACTCGAAATTTGTTGTTCTCTTTAACAAATATTAGGCTCAACTGACACTTATGCGACTCAGGTGGAGAAGAGACTGGACTCTAGTGGAGAGCATGTGTTTCCAAATGGTGACACTCAGACCAATCGATTCTAGTCTCCGCGACGTCACCATTTGGAAACATATGCTCTCCACTAGAGTCCAGTCTCTTCTTGACCTGAGTCGCCTAAGTGTGAGTTGAGACTAAGTGTTGAACATCCAGGTGACATCCTTACCTCAAAAACACAATAGTATCAGAGTCATAAGCCCTCGCCACCTATTTCTTTTACTATACTATTCAAGTAAAAACAATAGGTATCCACTCAAAACTGCTTCAAAACTGAATTTAGAATACACAGTCTAGAGGTTATTTCAAGATAACAACTGAGTTCACACACTTTATGGAGTAAAAAAAAATATATCTAATAAATCAGTTTATTTATCTTTTGTAACTCATTTTTTTCCTGTAACTGGGCACCCGCCGAAAAACCTTTGGGTTTGGCAGGACCCTCAACTGTTTGTATTGTGAATAAAAAAATTTTGATTTGAAAAAAAAAATGTTTGATTTATCAGATCAATTAATTCCCAAATATGAAACCAAACAAAAATTTCCTTCACAAAATTGTAAAAATATTTAAAATAATTCATTTATTTATTTATACATTGATGGACACAATATAATTCTCAACTATGAATGATTGGGGAAGGAACCACAGGCTCAAAGCCCAAAACTTTTTCTTCCCAAATTTTAATAAAAATCACTTCATAAGTTTTGTCATTTTTCATAATTTCACTTCAAATCGCGACAAAAATACAGTTTTGCCCTACTTGTGTTAATACAAGTAAATATTATTATTCATAACTGATTTAGAAGAACCAAATTGAATGCTTCCAACTACCCGCCTTGATATTTTTTATTTCAATTGACATTTGAAAATTTCCATTTTTTCCAATTTGACATTTTTAATCTCCATTAAATAGGTATTCGATTTCCATATCATTGTATATTCATTAGCATTCGAAAAAATGTCATCTATTATTCATTTCAATCTGTATGGGTGATTTATTTATTTATTCATTTATTCAACAACAATGACAAAACAATTTATATTGTATCATACAATATTGTATCAATTCATATGGTCTGAATCATCGATGTATTGAAACATTGATACATTCCAAACAAATCAAAGTGATTTCAATAATAAATTGCAAAATAATTAAGAGCAATAAGAGCCCCCTCTCCCATTTCACTCAAAATCTGGAGATAAATTTGTGAAAAATTTAATAGAATTTGAAGGAATTCAAAATAAAATTTACCTCCATATCCATCACGATTGATATCTCCCAGTGAAGCAACTGCCAGACCAAATCTGGATTTCGAATTTTTGCCATCTCTCACATGCCATTTCTGTCTAAACCTGTAACTCTGCAAAACACAAAAAATATTCAGACGAGAACCAAGAAACAAAAATATCAGTTTCATGAGAATCATCATTGTAAATTATGATAAAATAAGTGGATGATATAATAAGAATATAAATCTGAGAATTCTTTTTAAATTATTTTATCACGACATGTTTCGGTTATACCGTGCGGTTTCGAACATTGTTTAAAGAAAAACCAAATTACTTACAGTAATTGTTTTTTATTCACCTAATTTGTCGTCTGAAACAGTTTTTTTACATGATTAATAACTTTCAATAAGTGCGCCCTTAGCCCCTCGACAAATGTCCAAACGATAATAAATTTCTCTCTTAACATTCGATAATATTTCTTCGATTATGGTTGTCATTGGCTCTTTAATCCTGTTTTAAAGTGGTTCAGTTCGCGATTTCTTGTGAATAAACAATGTTTTTGATGTAAATTTACAAGAAAAAATCTACCTGAACCACTTAAAAACAGGATTAATGAAGCAATGACAACCATAACCAATGAAATGTTAGCGAATGTTTGGAGAGAAATTGATTATCGTTTGGATATTTTGTCGAACGACTAAAGGCGCACATATTTAAATTTATCAATTATGTAAAAAACTGCCTGAGACGACAAATTAGATGAATAAACAACATCAACTGTAAGTAATTTGGTTTTTCTTTAAACCAAGTTCGAAACCGCAATGTACACAACCCAATGTATACAACCCAAACAGTCATTAGCCGTTTTCACACCGATATCTCGCTGACATGACATACAGACAGGATTCACTCTGATGGACAGTACAAGAGGAGGCTGCGGTTTATAACTGCGCGAGGTCTACAGTTCACAGAACTACAGTACTATACTCCGTGCAAATTTACTTTTGACTTGGAGGAATTTGCGGCGCAGAGAAATTGAGGGAGATCAGCCAATTGCAGTGATGGATTGAGTCATAGGTGGAAGCGCAGTTGTCAATTTGTCGAATAGAGTCAGTCGAGTCTGTGATTGCAGAGGGGAAACTTCCTAAGTTCAACATGAGCGCTTGAATACTCACTGGAAATTAGAGAACGCTGGCCGGTACACAACGGCAACATAGCCGCCGTTGTATCCCTGCCACTGTATGCCTTCTCTGTATCCCAAGTCAGAAGCTCATTTGAACGGAGAGTAGTTATTCATTAACCTTCCAGTAGTCGCGCCCTACTCAATCACACGAGCAGTCGCGTGTTGTACTTTTTACAACATCCAATTTTCCAAGTATTATGTACTCTGTTTACTGTCAAAACATATTAATTAATTGGCTCTAAATTTTGTAAAATTACGTGAAAATGTTTCAATTATTAGTGATTTGAGTGTGATATTTTTGTTTTCTATCCAGTTTCTCAACCTTCAAAATTCAAAATTCTTTGTTTCTGTTGTTTTTGAGTGAAAAAGGACTAAATTTCAGAAAAGTGGAATCATAACCTCATTTCGGACTTTAAAAATAATTTTATCTAAATTTGGGAGAGAAATAGTACAAGGAGTATCCTTAGTTTTTCTCTCCCATTCAGTGCTTTATTGTGAAAATTATAATAATAAATAAATTGTATAATTACTTTTTCCATCTTTTTGGATTATTCTACACCTATGAACATTTGGATGATGACCATTTCATAGCCCAATAAGTTACACCAAGCAAAGCCATCAATTCTGTGTTATTGGTTCGTTTACAGTCCCCGTATACAGTCTTTCCCTATGTTATGCACTGTGGCGACTAAATGGCACCTAAAAACTGAACCATTGCTCGGTTGATACTGCAACTCAGTGGAGTGATGGGGGGAAAGTTTTGGAATGCATAGGTGACTCATTCACTGACACCACCCCATTCAATAGTTTTGTGCAGCAAGAAAAACTGACACTGTTGTACTTTTTACAACAGCGCGACTGCCGGAAGGTTAATAGAATATTGATTATGAATATATTTATTCAAATATGATTATTAATGGGGAGAAAATTGGTTATCCTCTGTTATCCTCTATTATGGATATATTTATTCAAATATGATTATTAATGGGGGGAAAAATTAGTTATCCTCACCTCTCTCCCTTGGTAAACGAAGTAAACCCTTCCTGTCTCATAGGCATTTTCATTATTCTCGAAATCAGTGTATAGAGGTGCTCCTATGATCAGATCATCCAGTCTATCTCCATCTATGTCAACCGATGTTATGGAGTAACCAAAGTAGGCTCCCAGCTGTTCCCCTGTGATATTTTGGAGGTTTGTCATGTTCCATGTGTATAGGACCACCTGAAAAATTGATGAAAAATGTCATAATTCATGTAAAAATGTTGTAATTGATATGAAAAAATCTGGTGTGGCGCACTCACACATCTTTCCTTACCGTTATGAAAATTGATCACCTGACGCTAGTGTTCCCGCGCATCTCAAGTCTACTATTTAAAGATTTGAGCCAGCTGGTGACAGGGCAATAACGCTGGAGACACACGAAGTCTGCTATCTCTTCATAGTGAATCATTTAATAGAATCAATAGTTGCCAACAGTTTGCAATTGAATAATCACATTTTCTCGAATTTCGAGCTTATTTTTGATTTTAGGAGAAAATGTTACTACACATTAATTGTAGAGATTCTCATGCTGAATCTTTTCCACTCAATTTTTTTTTTTTTGTTTAAATTGTATCTGAAGCCTGATAATTGAGAATCTAAAATCGAACTTTGCGTAGATGGGGCGGAGCTCCTGAAATTTTTACAGATATAGGACTTGTTGCAGTTAATAGAGCTTATCGATGACTATTTAAGGGTATAACTTCAACCAAAATCGTTGGTGCTGTTTTCGAGAAAATCGCGAAAAACCCTGTTTTTGACATTTTCGCTATTTTAGCCGCCATCTTGAATCGCATTTGATCGAGATTGTTCGTGCGGATCCTTATATTGTAATGACCTCACTTTCCGAATTTCAAGTCATTCCGTTAATTGGGAGATGAGATATCGTGTACACAGACGCACATACACTCATACACACACACACACGCACATACACTCATACACACATACAGACCAATACCCAAAGATCGTCACTTTCGGACTCAGGGGACCTTGAAACGTATAGAAATTGGGGTACCTCAATTTTTTTCGGAGAGCAATACTTTCCTTACCTATGGTAATAGGGCGAGGAAAGTAAAAATAATGTCATTAATAATGTCAAAATTAGAATATGTTCCCAGCTGTTATGTGATATTTTGGAGATTTGTTATGTTCCATGTTTAGAGAAAACAACCTGTGAATTAGAAAAATGAATTGCTCAATAAATTACAGAAAATACCATTTTTATTCATTTCCTACTATAGTTAGGCCCACGTTAAAATGACAGTGAAGGAAGATACGGGAACAACGTATCCGATCCTCTTGTCTTGTCAATGCTTTCTATAATAGACGGTAGCTGATACAGGTTCATTGATGTAATATCAACTGTTCATTCTCGTTTAAAATAATCAATCATATTTTATCAAGCAAGAAATATTATTATATTTTCCAATAATTTCATAATGCATTTCCATAGTTTAGATGAAATATTTTTTTATTAATTATTGATTCTACATTGTTGAAAGACAATCTGGCAACAGAGCAGAACGAGAAAGAGACAGCGCTATCCGCTTTGTTGAATGATAGACAAGGATAGCAATACCATTGCTAATCAAACACTGCCATTATAACATGGATCTCACTATAGGAAAATTATACTAAATCGATTAACAATATCATGAAAAATTTATTTAATTGTTGAAATTTCATGAATTTAAATCTTACCAAATTTTAAATAATCTGTCCCAAAAATTTAAAATTTAGGCGCCCACATCGCAAAAGTAATAGTCGGGAAAAATTTTCTGAAAAACAGTTTCTCATTTTGATAATTTGATAGTATCTAGATAGAAAAAAAAGAGAAATACCACCAATATTTTAGTATAGTACTGTATCCAGATAAAAAAAATTGAAAAATATCACCAGTAATTATTTTAGGCGCTCGAACGTCCTTAAGACCCGGTGGTCCGGTAAGTCTCATTGAATTTTAATGGTGATCAAATCACAGTTGGATGCCAAAATCTGAGAAGCTGAAGAAATGTTCAATCATAATTAAAATTTAACGGAGATATTTTAAACCTGGTCAATTCAATCCTAATTCTATTGATCAAGAAAAAAAATATAAATTTCATGAATATACAAATATTTATTAGCTGATTAATAAGTTGCAGGCAACTCGTGTTCCTCAAGGGTCCAATTAAAACCTTGAAAAACTGAAAACTTGACCAACTGGAATCCTGGATAATTAAAAATATGCCTATAACCATCCTCGGTTGATTAAGAATGTATATGCAAAATGTCAAGTTAATGAGTTGAGTAGTTGAGACGTGATGATGCGTCATTCGTGAATTTCCTATCCCCCACGTGCATGAGCCAATTCTTTTCTTCATTATAGGTATTACTAGCACAGGTAACTCGTGTTCCTTAAGGGTATAATTAAAACCTTCAGAAACTGAAAACTTGATCTACTGAAATCTAGAAGAATTTAAAATAGGCCTATAACCATCCTCGGTAAATAAGAATCTATATGCAAAATGTCAAGTTAATGAGTTGAGTAGTTGAGACGTGATGATGCGTCATTCGTCAATTTACTATCCCCTACAACTATAAGCCAGTTCTTTACATTATTATATTATTGATAGATTACCTTTCCTAGGAGTCCAGCACCCCTAGGCATCCCAGCTGCCACATCGGTCTGGCCATATCCGCCTCCAAAATCTCCCGAAACGATGGAATATCCCAGGTATGAGTCATCATCCGAAGCTGGCCCCTCATTGGTCGAAATCACATCTGGTCTATCGTATTGGGACTGAGAATAGATTTGGCCTGTCAAATTGAGAAAAAAATGGAATAAATAGAATAAAAATTGCATAAATGGTGTTTAAAATTGAATAGATAGTTTATTCATTTATTAAATAAAGGTATTTAATTTTTCAAATTTTTCAATAATTTCATAATAAATTTTCAAAGTTGAGATGAAATATCTTGTTAATTGATAATTAATTCTTCATTGTTAAAAGACAAAGAGAAAGAGATAGCGCTATCCGCTTCGTTGAATGATATACAAGGATAGCAATTGCTAAGCAAACACTGCCATTATAACGTGGACCTCACTATAGGCATATTGAGCCCTATTAGGGTTTACTACTCTCAAAAAAAGAGATAAAAATACTCAGAGAAGTAAGGCCGCTCCACTCTATAAATAAATCTCAATTTCAATTTCAATTTATTCCAGACAACTTATTTAACATAAGTATTTTAAGTCTAGTATGAGCTGGATGATAATGATGATGGTGCTAGAGATGAAGAGTGAGTTGAACTTAGCATAATAAATTATAAAATAAAAGAAAATACAATTTATTCTGCTAATGTAGCCTATCAGATGGAAACTTTAACTTTATTAAATAAATAACTCACTAAGATTGGCAAAATTGATTTTCTATTTTCCATTAGTTTTCAATGCTCGAAAGAAGATGGAGGATGGAGTTTCAAACTTCCATCAGATAAAAACTTCAACTTAATTGAATAAATAACTCACCAAGTACCGGTTGCACAAAAGCCGGTTTAATTTTACCCGTTATTAGTTTCACAAGAACCAATCAGTAAAGCCGTCTTATCGGCTTTACTGATTGGTTCTTGTGAAACTAATCACGGTTAAAATTTAACCGGCTTCATCTTTCGATGAGTATTTAAAGATAATAAAAAATTGAAATAATTTTACACTCTTAGCCCGGTTGCACAAAAGCCGGTTAAAATTTAACCGGCTTCATCTTTCGATGAGTATTTAAAGATAATAAAAAATTGAAATAATTTTACACTCTTAGGCCCGGTTGCACAAAAGCCGGTTAAATTTTAACCGTGATTAGTTTCACAAGAACCAATCAGAAAAGCCGTCTTATCAAAAAGGCATTCTCTTATTGGTTCTCGTTGAATTAATCACGGTAAAAATGTAACCGGCTTTTGTGCAACCGGGCCTAAGAGTGTAAAATCTATTTCAATTTTTTATTATCTTTGAATACTCATCGAAAGATGAAGCTTCAACTTCTATCAGATTGAAACTTTGTTTCTATTGAATAAATAACTCACTTTTCACTTACAGTAGTCTGAGTAGTGGAATCTATTCTTAATTCCTTATCAGCTTTCAATACTCATAAGATGCTATTTTTGTTTAGATAAGATAAAGTGTTTCATAAATTGAATGAAAAAGACTAACAAATTGTCAAAAAACCACTGATTTATTAATAATTAGAAAGACCGGTTTCGGTTATATAAACCTAAGTTTATCAGAGATTGAAAATGGTGTAATAACCGAAACCGGTCTTTCTAATTATCAATAAATCAGTTGTTTTTTAACAATTTCTTAGTCTTTTTCATTCAATATGAATAATTACCACAATATCAACTGCTCAACTACAAAAAAAGTGTTTCATAAATAATTAATAAATGAGTTTGGTTGTTATTTATTGAAGTTTTTCGGTTTATCGTTTGATATTTTGACACCTTGTGAGACCGGACTCCCCATGTTATAAAAGGGTGAAATTGTTGAAATGATTCAGGAAGTGAAGAAAAATCTTCAGTTTGTAAAAATTCATTATTTTCAAAGGAAAGACTCTGGATAACAATCGAGGAAACAAAAATTTAATGTTTTCATGGAAAATGACCAGTTTATCAACTCAACGCTTGTGGAATAGTATTTATAAAGTCAATTTCACTTAAGTGAAATCTTGAATATAATATTTTAGAACCTGAGACTAGATAGGAACCTCTAAAGCCGCGTTTACACCAACGTTATTAACAAAATGTTTATTTTTCCGTCCTTATAGATTCTATTAGATTGAACATAACTTATCATACACATTATGAACATAATATATATGTGTTAGTCAAGTTCCGTTCAATCTAATAGTATAAGGGTTGAGTTATTAACATTTTGTTAATAACTTTGGTGTAAGCGTGGCTTAACATACCAATTTGTTAAGCTATGTTATAATTATTTCCTACAGTTACGTTGAAAAGTGGCCATTGCTGCACTGATTACAGAACGCAAAGAATCACTTTTCCGCTCTAGTGCGGGAAAAATTTTTCTGCACTCCAGATTTGCAACATGGCCACGCAAAATACTTAGTAGGTTATATGGAGCAACAGTGCAGCAAAATCAAAATGAAGTTGGTAACAGTGACTGCTGTGGCTGCTATAGTGAGCAGAGGTGCAACGAAGCACAACGCGCTAATTATTAAGTAGATATTATAATGGAGGACAACGACAGCACAGTGCCACCACAGCACACACCACACAGCTGCCCCCCGCCATTCAAACACTACTAAGTTATTTGATGGATTTCAGGCAAATTTTACCCATAATTACCCACTTTTCATATTCAATGGTAACTGTAGGAAAAACTTAATGTGAAATACGTGCGCAAAGTTCCTCTGCTGCACTCAACAAACCATTCCGCCCTCGCCTACGGCTCGGGCGTAAACGTTTCTTTCGGTGCAGCAAACTGTCACTTTGCGCACCAGTTGCACAAATAACTATTTCAGTACCTAACTACATAATAAAATTAGTAGAAGTGATGGTGATGTTGAGAAATCTCTCCATGGTAAGAAAACAAAGATTTTTAGTGAAATTCGACAATATCTTTGTTTTCTTATAACTACATAATCATGGTTATATAGTTACGGTACTGTATTTATAGTCTACCTCTGATACTGTAACTGGTTTCAATTTTCGAGATAATTAAGAAATAGGAATACATTGAATAAGATACAAAAGATAAAAACAAATTAACACTCGGATGTTGTCTAGAATATAACTTTATTTATTCTCAAAATAAATGTGTTTTTTCGGTTATTCTTCAAAATTATATTCTCAATATGTGAATATTTCTTATTTTAGTTATAATAATGTGAATATTCCATCTATGTTTAGCTTTGAAGCATCTAAATTTTGAAAATACTCTTTGTAAAAATCCACTTTGTTAAAAATTGAGGACTGAGAATTTTGTAAATTGAAGAACTATTTTGCACTATGTATAACCTTATCTAAATTTGGGAGAGGAATAGCACAAGGTTACCTCCTTATTTTACCTCTCCCTATCATTTTGATAATGTACTTATTATATAAATGAATAGAGAATAAAGTATATTTTTGACAACAACCCCAGCGTTTTCATTATATATATCACAACATTTCACCAGCAACTGTATCTGGTGTAAAAAAATTGTTCTACATTAAAAAAATTCTGGCTGTAAGAGAAATAATACAATTAATAACAAATAACACAATAATAAATCCACAACACGGAAGAAAAACATATTTACAATAATTTATTATTCACAAAAAAATACAAAACAACACAGAATAAGATACAAGTCAAAAAGCTACCATGAAAGCCCTGGAGAATAATTAACAGAAAGAAATATTTTATTAATTAGCACAATATAATAGAATATTATCAGGAACCAAAATATTAATCTGCCACCAAGCCAGGGATAAATACTACAAAAAATAGTTGAAAATATGAAACACCAGTTACCCAAAGCTAGTTTACACACCAAACTACTATATTACAAATATAGGACTAGATTAATAATTTCATATAATTAATTAGATTTGGTATTCTATATAAGCTTGATTTCTTGTTTATATTTTACTATTATACAGATATAGGACTAGATTAATCATTTCATATAATTAATTAGATTTGGTATTTTATATAAATTAAGTTCGATCTCTTGTTTATATTTTACTATTATACAAATATAGGACTAGATTATAATTTCATATGATTAATTGGATTTGGTATTTTATATAAGCTTGATTCTTGTTTATATTTTACTATTATACAGATATAGGACTAGATTATTTCGTATAATTAATTAGATTTAGTATTTTATTTATTAAGCTCGATTTCTTGTTTATTTTTTACTATTATACAAATATAGGACTAGATCAATAATTTTATATTATAATTAATTAGATTTGATATTTTATATAAGCTTGATTTCTTGTTTATATTTTACTATTATACAAATATAGGACTAGATTAATAATTTCATATATAATTAATTAGATTTGATATTTTATATAAGCTTGATTTCTTGTTTATATTTTACTATTATACAAATATATGACTAGATTAATAATTTCATATTATAATTAATTAGATTTGATATTTTATATAAGCTTGATTTCTTGTCTATATTTTACTATTATACAAATATATGACTAGATTATAATTTCATATACTTAATTGGATTTGGTATTTTATATAAGCTTTATTTCTTTTTTATATTCTATTATTATACAAATATAGGACTAGATTAATAATTTCATATAATTAATTAGATTTAGTATTTTATTTATTAAGCTTGATTTTTGTTTATATTTTACTATTATTCAAATATAGGACTAGATTAATAATTTCATATAATTAATTAGATTTGATATTTTATTTATTAAGCTTGATTTTTGTTTATATTTTCCATTGAGTTCATTTATTTTTCTTAATTCATAATATTGAATACTCTCGGCTATTGAGTTACTCTCGGCTATAAATTGTTAAGCTTATCAATTTTTTGAATATTCTACAAATTACCCTACTTCAACTCGTTTTTTTATAATTGAAAATTTCAATTCTTCTATACTATAATAAAGGAAAGAATTGGCTTATACACGTAGGGGATGGGAAATTCACGAATGACGCATCATCACGTCTCAACTACTCAACTCATTAACTTCACATTTTGCGTATAGATTCTTTATTTACCAAGGATGGTTATATGCCTATTCCAGATTATTCAAGATTTCAGTAGATCAAGTTTTCAATTTGTCAAGGTTTTAATTGAACCCTTGAGTAACTTGAAATTTTGCTTATAGGTTCTTATTTAACGAGGATGGTTATAGGTCTATTTTGAGTTCTTCAAGATTTCTGTAGGACAAGTTTTCAGTTTATGAAGATTGTGTTAATTAGACCCTTGCGGAGCACGGGTTACCTGCTAGTCTATACTATAATAAAGGAAAGAACTGGATTATACAGGTAGGGGATAGGAAATTCACGAATGACGCATCATCACGTCTCAACTACTCAACTCATTAACTTCACATTTTCCATTTATAGATTCTCAATTTACCGAGGATGTTTGTAGACTTATTTTCAATTCTTCAAAATTCCAGTAGATCAAGTTTTCAGTTTGTTTAGTTTTCGATTAAACCCTTGCGAATCACGGGTTACCTTCTAGTACATTAATAGAATTATACATTTTTTGAGTATTTTATAAATTACCCAACTTTCACTTGCTTTTTATAATTGGGGATTTTCTTGAGTATTCTATGAATTAACTAAGTTCAACTAGATTTTTATAATTGGAGATTCTTTTCAGTATTTTATGAATTACCTAATTTTCACTTGATTTTTATAATTGGAGATTCTTTCTGAAATTTTATGAATTACCTAATTTTCACTTGATTTTTATAATTGGGGATTCTCTTGAGTATTTTATAAATTAACTAATTTCATCTAGACTTTTATAATTGGAGATTCTTTCTAGTATTCTATGAATTACCTAATTTTCACTTAATTTTTATAATTATTGGAGATTTTATTGAGTATTCTATGAATTAACTAAGTTCAACTGGATTTTTATAAATGGAGATTCTTTCTAGAATTTTATGAATTACCTAATTTTCACTTGATTTTTATAATTATTGGAGATTTTCTTCAGTTTTCTATAAATTAACTAAGTTTCACTTGATTTTTATAATTGGAGATTCTTTCTAGAATTTTATGAATTACCTAACTTCCACTTGATTTTTATAATTGGAGATTCTTTCTAGAATTTTATGAATTACCTAATTTCCACTTGATTTTTATAATTGGAGATTTTCTTGATTATTTCATGAATTAACTAACTTCCACTTGATTTTTATAATTGGAGATTCTTTCCAGAATTTTATGAATTACCTAATTTTCACTTGCTTTTTATAACTGGAGATTTTCTTGAGTTTTCTATAAATTAACTAAGTATCATTTGATTTTTATAATTGGAGATTCTTTCTAGAATTTTATGAATTACCTAGTTTACACTTGATTTTTATAATTGGAGACTCTTTCTAGAATTTTATGAATTACCCAACTTTCACTTGCTTTTTATAATTGGGGATTTTCTTGAGTATTTTATAAATTGACTAAGTTCAACTAGATTTTTATAATTGGAGATTCTTTCTAGAATTTTATGAATTACCTAATTTTCACTTGATTTTTATAATTATTGGAGATTTTCTTGAGTTTCCTATAAATTAACTAAGTTTCACTTGATTTTTATAATTATAGATTCTTTCTAGAATTTTATTAATTACCTAATTTGCACTTGATTCTCATAATTATTGGAGATTATCTTGAGTATTTCATAAATTAACTAACTCCCACTTGATTTTTATAATTGGAAACTTCCGAAACGTCCATGAATTGGATTAGAGTCTGATGATAAATGCCTGAATAGAGAAGGAAAGTGAACCAACCTGAAAGTATCAAGTTCTCATTTTCGTTTAAAAATAGCAATACAGAAATACATGGGAGGTTCTACATCTCATTTCAGTCGATAAGCTTCAGCTACGAACTAAGAATCTGAGATCACCTTTCCATTCACCAGTTTCAAATCAAATAGGACAGTTTCAAAAAGAGATTAGTTTGAAAAAATCTCTCATAAATAATTATTAATGTATTAAGATTTTAATCTCCACAGTATGGATAGGTACTTATGTTTAAATAGATATTAGGTCTAAGAACTCATGTTATTTTGAAATTTCATTCTCATTCATACTGGTGTCAAGTAGGAAATCATTTGAAAAAAAAAAGAAAATCTCTCATAAATAGTATTATTAATGTTTTTAAAATTTCTATCTCCACAGTATGGGACAGGTATTCATGTTTAAATAGATATTAGGTCTAAGAACTCATGTTATTTTGAAATTTCTTTCTCATTCATACTGGTATCAAGTAGGAAATCATTTGAAAAAAAAGAAAATCTCTCATAAATAGTATTATTAATGTTTTTAAAATTTCTTTCTCCACAGTATGGGGCAGGTATTTATGTTTAAATAGATATTAGGTCTGAGAACTCATATTTCGAAATTTCATTTTCTTTCACTAGTGTCAAGTGGGAAATCATTTGAAAAAAAAGAAAATCTCTCATAAATAGTAGTATTAATGTTTTTAAAATTTCTATCTCCACAGTATGGGGCAGGTAGGCCTACTTATGTTTAAATAGATATTAGGCCTAAGAACTAAGATTTTTTGAAATTTTCTTCTCATTTACCAGTGTCAAATGTGAAATTATTTTATCTTATTTCTATTTATTTTATTATGTCAAATAGAAAATTGTAAAAGAACTTCTCTGGAAGTGTCGCCCTACATCCAAATAAATTACATTAGCACCAGTATAATTATTGTCAGGATTTTATATTGTATTCAGTTTCTGCTATTTTTCCAATAAATAAATAATTTTTATCGATAAATTAAATCAATAAATGTTCAGTGACTGTTAGAGAATGAATTGTTTCTCAAAACTCTACAATATTGGAGAAATATTATGTGGAGTTGCCTAGAATTATCTCCAAAACTAGTGTGAGGTTGTATTATTATTCTAAGCAAATACAAAATTCGCAGGGTACCAAAAATATACACGGGTCAAAATGAATTAATTGCAAAAAAAAAAAACACAAAATCTATAAAAACGAAAACAAAAAGCAGGTAATGTTATTTTATGAATGGAGATTTATTCCAAAATTTAGTAAATGGGTTTTCCCAAAAATATGTTGATCCAATTAATATTTGTAAACAATAATTATTCAAACAAGAATTGATTCCAAAATTTAGTGAATGATTTTTCCCACAAGTGTTAATCTAATATTTTGTAAACAATAATTAATCAATCAAAAATTGATCCCAAGATTTAGTAAATGTTTTTTTCCAAAAAATGTTAATCTAATTATAATTATGTGAACAATAATTATTTATTCCAAAATTTAGTAAATGATTTTTCCCAAAATAATAATTAATATTTGTAAACAATAATTAATCAATCAAAAATTGATCCCAAAATTAAGTAAATGGTTTTTTCCAAAAATGTTAATCTATTAATTAATATTTTGTGAACAATAATTATTTATTCCAAAATTTAGTAAATGATTTTTCCCAAACAAAATGTTAATCTAATTAATATTTGTCAACAATAATTAATCAATCAAAAATTGATTCCAAAATATATTGTTAATCTAATAGATGATTGTAAACAATAATTAACCATGAAAATGGAATTAAGTAGATAATTGGTTTGGTTTAGTTGTGTTTGGGGGTAATTTTTTTTAGTTTTTAGTTTTTTTCCAATTTTTTTCTTTACCTTCAACATAAACAGATACTTTAGGTGGCACGGGAAATGGAAGTCTTGCCAAAGTATCTACAGAATGTAGCTGCCCTGAAATAAAATGCAATTAAAGAAATAAACAAAAGATAGAAAGATGTGCTGAAGAAAATTTGAAAACAAAATGCAAAAATAGAGTACCTACGAAAAGATGAAACAGTGAAGGTTAGGGTACACATGTCATTGAAGATATTTTTTTTTACATTTATAACGAAAATGGAGGAGTATTTATATGAAATCATAAAGAAATTGGAATGTAGAATAATAGAAATACAGAAGAATGAATAAAATCAATAGGAATGAAACAGAAAAAATCAAAATATAAATGATACAAAAGGACAAGTAGAGAAGATGAGGAATTAAATCAAAGGAAAAAATTGGAATGTAAAATAATAAAAATACAGAGGTGTAAATAAAATAGGAATGAGACAGAAAAAAATCAAAATGCAAATGATACAAAATGGTGAAGTAGAGAAGATGATGAGGAATGAAATCAAGGAACAAAATGGAATGTAAAATAATAAAAATACAAAAGAATGAATGAAACATAGAAAAAATCAAAACTTAAAAAAATATAAAAAATCAAAATCATTATACAAAATAATGTTGTAGGTAGAGAAGGTGAGGAAATATGAAACCATTATGAAGAAATATTGGAATGTAGAATGTAGAATAATATTTAAATACAGAAAAATAAATATTAAAGTGATGATAAATAGAAAAAATCAAAATATAAATGTTACAAAAGGGTGAAAAAATACAAAATGGTGAAGTAGAGAAGATGAGGGAATATGAAATCATGAAGAAATTGGAATGTAGAATAATAAAAATACAGAAGAATGAATAAAATAGAAATGAAAAATAGAGAAAATCAAAATATAAATGATACAAAAAGGTGAAGTAGAGAAGATGAGGAAATGAAATGAAATCATGCAGAAATTGGAATGTAGAATAATTGAAATAGGCTACAGAAAAATGAATATAAAAGGGATGAAAAATAGAAAAAATCAAAATATGAATGATACAAAAGGGTGAAGAAGAGAAGATGAGGAATAAACTTATATATTGTGATATTTTATAGTTGATACTTAATACAATACATAAAAATATAAATATGGGAAAAAGATGGGAGGAAAATGGGAAAATTCAAAATGTAAATATACAGAGGTGTGAAATAGAGAAGATAATAAATATACCATGATACATAGTTGCTACATAGAACTGAGAAATTATGGAAACTTGAAAGAAAAGAGGTTCATATAGAGAGAAATATATAACAAGAAAGGGAGATTTTTTAAAATAATAAAGTAAATTGGAAATAGAAAAATGCAAAAATAGGTACAAAAAATAAAAGTAGTGGAGACAGAAGTAAGATATTGATAAACCATAATAATATAAAAATCATACAATCAAGAGATATCAAAGAATATAAAAATCAAACTCCAAGAAATTAAAACTGAAAGTAAAACAAGAAGAGATTTTTGAACATTGAAAAAATTTGGGCATTCAAGTTATCACAACATCTTCAAGAAGTATTTGGTCTACAAAAGAAATATGTGCAAAAGCAAAATACTCAGAAAGTTACAGAATAGACTACATAATACAAGAAAAACTTTGAACAGATTTTAAAGATTTATGCATTCAGACTAACAGAACATGTATCTCTAAGAAGCCGTGAATGTACAATTAAAAATATATGCTCAAGCCGAAAGTTACATACAAGAGGAGATTTCGACATTTGTAAGAAAAAACTGTGCATTCAGTGGAATACAACATGGATAATTTCTAAGGAGTGATTGAGTGGACTACAAGATATGCACAAGCAGAGATTAAAAATATAAGTAAATAAATTTATCAACATTAACATTTTATCAAAATTTTTGGAGAGAAATAGTACAGGCTCAGCCTAGTTTTTCCTCCAATGTCATAATTGTATTATGATTATAGTATTTTATACAATAATGAAATGAAATTTGCTGAAGTGGATAAACTACTGATAAAACAATGTGGAATAACAAGAATTTGCGAGTATTTTACAAGTATTTGACAAAAAACTTGAAATTTCTGTAAATAATATGAAATATTGTAGGCTATAGCAGTACCTGATAGGGAAGTTCCCACTTACAAGGATAGTGGGATATGATATTATACATGAATATGCAACAGTTACAGCTGTGATAAGTTCTAAATAGTGTGTTTGTCTTTTCGGTCTCAAAATTTTATAGTTTTTTAAAGTTTGGGATTTTCTAATTAATTGTGATTGATCTAATTCAATTTTGAAGTATTTTTCAATTCAAAAATGATTTTTGTGTGTTTTGAATTGTAAATTGAGTGTGTAATAGAAGAATGTTAAGTGACACATAACCTAGCTAAATTTGGACTGTTGTATAAATTAGAATTGGAACCGTTTTGGGCTTATAAGCCTGTTTTCTGTAAGTTGTGTAATTCTGAATGATTAAATAAATAATAAATGAATAATAAATAGATAAATAATAACATGATATTATAAATCATGATTGTTGATGCATGTATCAATTCATCATCATATTTTGAGAATTAGGTATTAAAGAATTTTATGAGTGAAATATTTAATCCAAGAATCGTAAATTTGGAATGTTGCATAAATTAGAATTGGAACCGTTTTGGGATTAACCCTGTGATACTTTTCTCTAGTGAGGTCCACGTTATAATGGCAGTAAAAAAAGATAGGATAACAACGTTGCCGATCCTGTGTCTTGTCAATGCCTTCTATAGACGGTAGCTGATACAGGTTTATCAATGTTATATTAACTATTCATTCTTGTTTTAAATAATTAATTAGGTACATTTTAGTAAGCAAGAAATTATATTTTTCAATAATTTCATAATTTATTTTCATAATAAGGATGAAATATTTTGTTAATTCTACATTGTTGAAAGGTGATCTGGCAACAGAGCAAAGCGTGAAAGAGATCAACACAATATGATACAGTATCATCTCAACTTGATACTCAACACTATGATTTGATACATTTGCTATCTGCTTTGTGGAATGATAGACAAGGATAGCAACACCAATGTTAATCAAATACTGCCATTATAACGTGGACCTCACTATAGAACAAGAACAATCACAACATGACACAGTATCAACACAATATGATACAGTATCATCTCAACTTGATACACAAAACTATGATTTGATATATTCGCTATCTGCTTTGTGGAATGATAGACAAGGATAGCAACACCAATGTTAATCAAATACTGCCATTATAACGTGGACCTCACTATAGAACAAGAACAATCACAACATGACACAGTATCAACACAATATGATACAGTATCATCTCAACTTGATACACAAAACTATGATTTGATATATTCGCTATCTGCTTTGTTGAATGATAGACAAGGATAGCAATACCATTGTTAATCAAACACTGCCATTATAACGTGGACCTCACTATAGGGGTGCCAGGGGGTGTAAAATTTTCATGATTTTGATGTTTTCCTGTAGCCTCCAGTGTTTTCTCTAACTGATATTGAGGTGGGCTTTCCAAGGCAAAAGACCGTATTGGCTGTGAATTTACTGTCATTTGCAGCTTGAATATAAGACAAGGATATCAATACCATTGCTAATCAAACACTGCCATTATAACGTGGACCTCACTATAGAATTTGTATAATTCTGAATGATTCAATAGAATGATTCTAATAGAAACCACAACATACATTTGAAATACAGATATAATAAATAAAATTAATAAATGAAATGAATAAATAAAATATAAAGGAGGTTTCATTGATAAGTGATAAACAGTTGAAACTGTCAGAATGCCTCATGAATAGGATCAAGCTTTTATAGAATAGCTTTCATATTGAACCAATATTCTAAAGCTGCATTTACACCAAAGTTATTAACAAAATGTTAATAACTGAATCCTTATAGATTCTATTAGATTGAACGGAACTTGACAAGCACATACGTTCATCATGTGCATGATAAGTTATGTTCAATCTAATAGAATCTTTAAGGATTCAGTTATTAACATTTCATTAATAACTTTAGTGTAAACACAGCTTTACAGTAAGAAAAGAGTTTAAAACCTAACAAAGTTTTTTCACAGGAGCATTCAAGCATTTAATCAATAATGAAAGTAGAACATGCAACAAAAATTATCACAGTGATCATTCTACAAAATAAAAAGATATTCTACAAGATTTTTTTTTTCAAATTTAAAAGATATTCTACACAAAACTACGGCAAGAAATAGATAATTGCAGTGCTGAACAATTTACCTGCTGTGAATGTAAGCTGACGAAAATGGAAATATTATAAGACAAAACAAATTAAATAGTATTTATTATACATCTTATAGAACAACTAGATTATAGCACAGCATAATTTGATCTATTGTGGAAAATTATGATCTAATAAGTGGTTTCAAAACAGTAGCCTAGGTTCTATTGTTGAATAGAATTATTATTTTACAATTTAAAATGTAGATATATTTTTTTACTTTTTGAGAGATGTTATATAGGTAAATAATTCGTAAAGATTGTGAAAATGAATAAGGTCTGAAAATGTAGTGAAGTGAACAACTACAATACTTACCTAACCTATTTCGGACTATGTGTAACCTAATTTTTATACTTTGTTGAGAGATGTTATAAAGGTAGATAATTCGTCAAGAATATGAAAATAATTGATGACTGGAAATGTAGTGAAGTGAACAACTACATGACTCAACCTATTTGGGACTATGTGTAACCTTATCTAAATTTGGGAGAGGAATAGCACAAGGTTACCTTATTTTTTCTCTCCCTATCATTTTGATGATGAACTTATTGTATCAATCAATAAAGAGTGAATATTCCAATAATTTGATCAAAGATTCTTGATTATTGAATTGATTATTATTAATCAATATTGATATAAAACTGTTTGGAAAACAGGATATAGGTATTACAACTGAGTTCAAGTAGTGGAAAAAAATATATTGTTGATTTATTGTTGATAATTAACGATTTCTATTCCATATTTACAATAATTATAATTGAAAGAATGAAGAAAATGTGTTCCAGGTATTTATATCAGCTATAATATAGAAATTATTCATCGATTACAGTAAAAGTTCACAATTATTCTCAATATATAATTCACAAAATCATTATTGAAAAAGAAAAATAGAGAAGTTTGAAAGATGAAAGCTTCACAGAAATGAGAAGATGGAAAGAATAAGAAGATCAGACTTCTGAAAGCTCCAATCTACGTAGTTTATTTACACAAGAGAAAAACTTGAACATTCGAAAGATGATTATCAAATTAATATAAAAAAATGAGTAAATAAAATCGCATAATATGTTGCATAATATGATAGAATATAGAGAAGAATTAAGATATTTTACAACAATCCTGTGTAGCTATAATGAAACTTCAGGAATGATTTAATTTTTTTACTAATTTTCAACTTTAATGATTGTAGTATGAAACTACGATTAAATAGAATTTTATTTTTTGTAACATACCTTGCCAATACCAGCTTCCTACAGCTCCTATGTACAACCGCTTGCCATTCTGAAAAATGAAGAGAAAAAATTGTCAAAGTGAAAACCTAACCTAGAAGACTCAACCATATTTCGAACTTTTTAGGGTCGGTTTCCGAGCTCGGGATTTGGCTAAGTTCTAGACTTTAAACAGCTGGAGTCAGAAAATTGGCTTCCAAAACTGGGCGTAGTCGCAGTTTTTATAACAGTAGTCGCAGTTTTATTTTCAAATTTTTCTATAATTTGAAACGTTTTTCCTTGACAAAATAAACATTTCTAAATAACTCAAAATAGCTGAACTTTACACTATTTTCTCCTAATTTTATTTGTGTTAATTTTCTAGTTTTTTGAAATTTAATTCAAACGTGACTATGACAATGACTGCAACTATACACACCCCGTCTCGGAAAGCCAATTTTCTGACTCCAGCTGTTTGAAGTTTAGAATTTAGCCAAATCCAGAGCTCGGAAAACGGCCCTTATGTATCTTCCCATAAGCAACAGATACTCTGTTGTATCGTCTCAAAAGCAACGTGTTGCATCCGAAAAGATAGTACTCTGAAACCGGCCCATGTTATATAGATTTGGGAAAAAGAGAATGGTACAAGAGATATCCTTTGTTCCCCTCCCTGATTTGTGCTTCTTTGTGGGAAATAGTTATTTGTATATCTAGAGTGAAAAGTGCTGTTTTTTCTCCCTGAAGGGAAAAGTTTGAAGCCGAGGCGACGCCGAGGGCAACAATTTTCCTGAGGGAGAAAAAACATTTTTCACCCGTGATATACGGTACACAACATTTTTCCTCCACCTAAATTTTTATAAAAACTGCTAATAAAATAATTTTTAAAAACGTATGTGACCAAAACAATGTGTTACAACATAATTAAAAAGTAAACAGAAACAGCTGGCTTGTAATCACAGTTCTCCTCCGACAGCACTATCTGTCGGCTAAAGTTGTAACAACAATGACAGCCAAAACTACAGCTATTATGAAGTTCCCGTTTCAAATCTGATTAGTTAATAAGTAATATTCGTTGGCTGATATTTTGAAAAACATGGAATAAAAGAAAAAATATATACATTTTTTTTAGTATAGTGATATGAAGTTTGTAATAATAATTTCAGCATACAAACATAAATTTTATATATCGATCAAATGTCTGGTTGAGGTATTGAATTTAGTTGGTTTAATGACTACTCTATATGCTTCCTCATCTGAGCTTAGACCTTCTGACCTATTCCAAATGTACGTTTTTAAAATAGAGATGCTTCCCATGTTATTTAAATGGAGTCACTTCTACTCCCCAGGGAGTTTTTCTGTTTTTTAGTACCGAGAGCGAAAAGTGACACTTTAGTATCATGTTTCAGAGAGTAAAGTAAGTACTTTTGACAGTAGGTGGAGGAAAAATAAATTATGATTCCTCTAATGTTGATTTTCCATAATTTTGTAATTCGTACACTAAATTCATGGTGACATGTTTGTTAAAATTTACAATAGTTCAATGAATCCTTTTAAAGCTATTATCTTTTAACCGTCATCTAATCACGGTTAAATTTGATAGACGTCTAATCCCCAACTGGAAGTGAGTGTCAAATTATCATTTAATTGTGCAGTTATTTATAGTGAGGTCTACGTTATAATGGCAGTGGAGAAAGATAGGAGACAACGTTGCCGATCCTCTGACTTGTCAATGTCTTCTATAGACGGTAGCTGATACAGGTTTATTGATGTAACAGTAGCTGTTCATTCTCGTTTAAAATAATCAGTTTTATTTCATAAGGCAAGAAATTATATTTTTCAATGATTTTATAATAAGATTGAGTATTTTGTTAATTAATTATTACTCTACGTTGTTAAAAGACGATCTGGCCACAGAGCAAAACGAGAAAGAGATAGCGCTATCCGCTTTGTTAAATGGTAGACAAGGATAGCAATACCATTGCTAATCAAACACTGCCATTATTTTTTATTTATTTTATTCACAATTACAAATCATAATTAAAATATGATTGGGAGAAGACAACAGCCATAGCCAAAAACTGTCTTCTCCCAAATTTTTACAAACAAAAGTTTCGAAAAAGAATGAGGTTAGATTTACTTTTCACTCCAAAAGTTCAAATTTACACTTCGAAACTAATGACAAACTAAAAATTTTAAATTTTGATATTTTAAAACTAATTAACAACAAAAATATTCCTTGAAGTTGCTTTCCATGACGGAACACTATATAATAACTTTGTTGAAGTTCTGACACTGTGTTACTAGTAAATATTTGAGAGAACACTTACTTTTTTGGAAGGCTGATGAAGCTCCTCTTCAGGAGTGAAATGCATTCCTCAAGACTCCAAAAAAAGTAAGTGTTTTTTCAAATATTTACTAGTAACACAGTGTCAGAACTTCAACAAAGTTAAAAATATTCACTCAAATCTCTACAAATTGGAAATTTTTGAGTAATTTTACAGAATTTGAGCCAGAATATTATAACGTGGACCTCTCTATAGGAGGATATAATCGTTCCAGAAGTACTCTTAGTAATCTTTAAGAAGGAACTGCTTCAGATTGAAACAGGTTATATTATCACTGGAGATCAATTCGATATTTTTAATCTTGATGCCCAAAAGAAGAGTTTAAAATATTTATCCTATCAGCTTTGAAATCATTGATCCGATGAGCGATAAAGTTATTTGGAGTTTTATTTTGTGAAAAAAGTCGTCTGAAAAAAGTGGAGATCTCCAAGATTAGATTATCATCTGAGGTGTGAATAATTTCCAATTTCCGGTTGTCCAATCAAGCAATATCTTGCTTCTCATTCTTTCTTCTTCTTCTTCTTCTTCTTCTTCTTCTTCTTCTCCTCTTCTTTTCTCCTTCTTCTTCTCCTTCTTCTTCCTACAACAGCTATCTCAATCAGCCTTTTATATCAGAAACATTTTCTTCCACTTTTTCTCCTGATCGTTTGTTTCTATTCTTCACTTTTCTACTCCTGAATTATCTTCTTATCTTTTTGATAGAGAGTTAGTGAGAGAATACTTCGAAAATTGTTTCCGAAGAATGGACATTGATATGTCCAAAGCTCCGCCAATTTATGTACATGCATTACAATATTACTATAGTTATTACAAATTGCTTTTTTTATATTTTACAGCTCAATAATTATTTTCTTAGTCTATATTATGTAAATTCATCTATAATGTTGCTGTATTGTAGCTATTGTATATAAGTGTATAAGCCAGTATTATTGTTGTAATCTACATCAATAAGTACTCAATCAATCAATCAATCTTTCTACTTCTTTCTACATTTTTCTTCTTTCTTTTCCTTCTCCCTTCTACACCATCTCTTGTTCACCTATTCTCTATTGTAATATTTGTATTTCATGTTCATCTCTCTTATAATTCACTTCATCGTTTCTTTTGCTTCTCCTTCTTCTCCTCGTTCTCCTTCTCCTCCATCTTTTTCTTTCTTTCTTTCATTCTCTCTTTCCTTAATTTGGTAGAGAGTTAGTGGGGAGGATATTTTGAATATCCTTTCCGAAGAATGGACATTGATATTCCAAAGCTCCGCCAATTTATTACATGCTTACAATATGATTATCTATAGTTATCAAATTGCTTTTTCATATCATATACACTTCAATAATTATTTTCTTAGTCTATATTATGTAAATGCATCTATAATTTTGCTGTATTGTAAGCTATTGTATATAAGTGTATAAGCCAGTATATTATTATATCCACATGAATAAAGTACTCATCAATCAATCCCCTATTCCGGTCTTCCAATCATTTTTCCCTGCTCCTTTCAATTAAATATTTCGTTCTCTGTTTCTTCCACTTCTTTATCTTCTTTTTCCTCTTACATTCCAGTTCTTCAATCTCATTTCCCTTTGATTAATCTTCTGTTCTTACTTCTCTCCTTATGACAACTTCTTCCTTCATTTCTGCTCTCCTCCATTTTCATTTTACTTTATTTCATTTTTGTTTTAGTTCCATTCTACTCCGTTTTCTTGATGATCTTACCTCCTTTTTCTCACATATTTTTCCACTTCATTTGACTCTTCTCTTATACTAACTTCTCCTCACTATTCCATTCCATTCCACTTCTTCTTCTTCTTCTTCTTCTTCTTCTTCTTCTTCTCCTCCTCCTTCTTCTTCTCCTTCTTCTTCTCCTTCTTCTCCTCATTTTTCTCCTCCTTCTTCTTTTTCTTCTTCTCTTCTCCTTCTTCTTCTCTTCCTTTTCTTCTCTCCACCTTTCTTCCTCTTCTTGCCTCCTCTATCCTTACTTAATGCCTCTTTTCAAATTTAATCCATTTCCATCTTCTGAGAATACGTTCATATTGATTTTTCTTAGTCGCCACTTCTCTCCCTTTTTCCTCTACCGTCTCTCTTCACTTTCCCCCTCTATCCTCACATATTTCTTCATCTTCTTATCCTCTCTCTTCCATTCCATTCTCCTCCTTCTCCACCCTAGAAGATGTGTCTCCAAACCAATCTATTACTTCCTTATCTGTTAAAAAATTGGAATTCTCACATGTATCCAAAAAAGTTGTACATTCTATTAACTGTTTATTCCACAAAAAAATGTTGTAAAAAGTTATTGGAGATGTGAAATTTGTGAGGAAATTAACATCCTTTTGCTGTCACCTCTCATGTATGTGATATTTCATTCATCTGTAATCATTAAATTAACATGTACGTTTTTCTGCTTGTTTCTTCAACGATGGATTTTTCTTCTCCAGTTTCTCTTGCTCCTCCTCCTTCTTCTTCTTCTTCTTGTTCTCCATCTTTCTCTCCTTCTGATTCTTAATCTAGCGAGGATGGCTGTAGGCCACTTTTAATTCTGTGAGATCTCAGTGGATCAAGTCTTAAAATAGACACCTGCGCAGCACGGGTTACCTGCGAATCAATGATAGTGACAATAGCTAACTATGAATGAATTTGCCAAGGTATTTATTTCAGTATTTGGATGGAATGAATGTGCATTGAATTGGGATAATATAATATTGTGTTGTATCTACACTAATCGGCCCACTAACAACTCAACACTACAGTATGGACAAGTATTGTGTGGAGAATGATTGGTTGATATTTGGATGGAATGCGCATGAATTGGGATAATATAATATTGTGTTGTATCTACACTAATCGGCCCACTAACAACTCATAACCCTACAGTATTGGACAAAGTATTGAGTGGAGAATGATTGGTTGTATTTGGATGGAATGCGCATTGAATGGGATAATATAATATTGTGTTGTATCTACACTAATCGGCCCACTAACAACTCATAACCCTACAGTATTGGACAAAGTATGAGTGGAGAATGATTGGTTGAGATTTGGATGGAATGCGCATTGAATTGGGATAATATAATATTGTGTTGTATCTACACTAATCGGCCCACTAACAACTCATAACCCTACCGTATTGGCACAAAGTATTGTGGGAGAATGAGGTTGATATTTGGATGGAATGCGCATTGAATTGGGATAATATAATATTGTGTTGTATCTACACTAATCGGCCCACTAACAACTCATAACCCTACAGTATTGGACAAAGTATTGAGTGGAGAATGATTGGTTGATATTTGGATGGAATGCGCATTGAATTGGGATAATATAATATTGTGTTGTATCTACACTAATCGGCCCACTAACAACTCATAACCCTACAGTATTGGACAAAGTATTGTGTGGAGAATGATGGTTGATATTTGGATGGAATGCGCATTGAATGGGATAATATAATATTGTGTTGTATCTACACTAATCGGCCCACTAACAACTCATTAACCCTACAGTATGGACAAAGTATTGAGTGGAGAATGATTGGTTGATATTTGGATGGAATGCGCATTGAATTGGGATAATATAATATTGTGTTGTATCTACACTAATCGCCCCTAACAACTCATAACCCTACAGTATTGGACAAAGTATTGTGTGGAGAAAGATTGGTTGATTTGGATGGAATGGCATTGAATGGGATAATATAATATTGTGTTGTATCTACACTAATCGGCCCACTAACAACTCATAACCCTACAGTATTGGACAAAGTATTGAGTGGAGAATGATTGGTTGATATTTGGATGGAATGCGCATTGAATTGGGATAATATAATATTGTGTTGTATCTACACTAATCGGCCCACTAACAACTCATAACCCTACAGTATTGGACAAAGTATTGTTGGAGAATGATTGGTTGATATTTGGATGGAATGCCATTGAATTGGGATAATATAATATTGTGTTGTATCTACACTAATCGGCCCACTACAACTCATAACCCTACAGTATTGGACAAAGTATTGAGTGGAGAATGATTTTGATATTTGGATGGAATGCGCATTGAATTGGGATAATATAATATTGTGTTGTATCTACACTAATCGGCCCCCTAACAACTCATAACCCTACAGTATTGGACAAAGTATTGTGTGGAGAATGATTGGTTGATATTTGGATGGAATGCGCATTGATTGGGATAATATAATATTGTGTTGTATCTACACTAATCGGCCCACTAACAATCAAAACCTACATATTGGACAAAGTATGAGTGGAGAATGATTGTTTGATATTTGGATGGAATGCGCATTGAATGGGATGATATAATATTGTGTTGTATCTACACTAATCGCTCACTAACAACTCATAACCCTACAGTATTGGACAAAGTATTGTGTGGAGAATGATGGTTGATATTTGGATGGAATGCGCATTGAATTGGATAATATAATATTGTGTTGTATCTACACTATCGGCCCACTAACAACTCATAACCCTACAGTATTGGAGAAAAATACTATTGATTCTATTCCCACAATATTATTGAGAAAAGGTATATAAAAGAATCCTTACTTTCAACACTCTACTGATACTTATGGGAATTTGAACTACAGTGAGATCCACATTATAATAGCAGTGTTTGAATAGCAACGGTATTGCTATCCTTGTCTATCATTCAACAAAGCGGATAGCGCTCTCTCTTTCTCACTTTTCTCTGTTGCCAGATCGTCTTTAACAATGTAGAATTGATAACCAATTAACAAAATAAAATTCCATCTTTTAATGAAAATTCAATATGGAATTATAGTGAACTATAATTTCTTGCTCGATATTTATAAGTATATATATTTCAGTATAGTATAAATTGGAAATGGGACAGTTTTGGGCATGAGGCTGTTATGCCTTTCCTCATCTTAAGTATTTGTACACAATCTGATAAATAATTAATAATGAAATATAATTGATTATTAAATGGAAAAGACTAAGAAATTGCAAAAAACCACTGATTTTTTGATAATTAGAAATTTTTAATTATCAATAATTTTTAATTAGATAATTTCTAATTATCATAAATCAGTTTTTTTTTGATAATTTCTTAGTCTTTTTCATTCATATGATATTTACCACAATATCAACTTCTCAACTACACAAAAAATATAATTGATTATTTAAACGAGACTGAACAGTTAATATATATGAACTTGTATCAGCTACCGTCAATAGAAGGCATTGACAAGACAGAGAGTTGGCAACGTTGTTCTCCTATCTTTCGCTACTGTCATTATAAAGTGGACGTCACTATAGATTATTTCGTGTTAATTTTCAATAAAACACGCAAATGTTGGTTTCATGTTAGAAAACGTTTCAAAACGTCTTTTCCTGTAGTAATAAAGGTACTTACTAGTCAAGTATTAGTATTCTCAAGTATTTTTTATTGAGTGTGTAATGATGTATGAAATACCAGTAGAGACATGTTAACTAGAATATTCGTGAG
>NC_052517.1:18943716-18996365 GCF_014356525.2 Nilaparvata lugens | reverse complement strand
TATTGGTAGAAGTATTTTTTGCAAAGTTCAATAAGCCAGAACCTCTCTTACTTGTTTTTTAACAGGAAACAGCATTTGAATTCTATTCTATGTTGAGTTTCACTTCTATCTGACAGTATTTCTCATGAATAACACCGAATGCTTCTCATGCAAACAATGCTGACACAATGCAGTGAATCCGACTACATATTTTCATTGATGACTGTGTTTGACAGCCTGGAAGCAAATAAATAAAGAACGCATTAGAAACAGGAAATTAAAAAATCGTTCGCTTTGAACTCATCTTTCATTAGACTCGTCTGGCTGGTCACCATTCTTCTTCTTTTTTTTCTTATTCTCCTCCTTCTTATCCTTCTTCTTCTTCTTCTTCTTCTTCTTCTTCTCTTCTTCTTCTCTTCTTCTTCTTCTTCTTCTTCTTCTTCTTCTTCTTCTTCTTCTTCTTCTTTCTTCTTCGTCTTCTTCTTCTTCTTCTCTTCTTCTCTTCTTCTTCTTCTTCTTCGTCTTCTTCTTCTTCTTCATCTTCTTCTTCTTCTCTCATCTTCTTCTTCTCTTCTTCTTCTTCTTCTTCTTCTTCTTCTTCTTCTTCTTCTTCTTCTTCTTCTTCTTCTTCTTCTTCTTCTTCTTCTTCTTCTTCTCCATCTTCTTCTTCTTCCTCTTCTACTTCCTCTTCTACTTCCTCTTCTACTTCCTCTTCTTCTTCTTCTTCTTCTTCTTCGTCTTCTTTTTTTTTCTCTCTCAATATCTTTCAATTTGGTAGAGAGTTAGTGGGGAGGATATTTTGAATATTGTTTCCTTAGAATGGACATTGATATGTCCAAAGCTCCGCCAATTTATGTACATGCATTACAATATTATCATCTATAGTTATTATATTACAAATTGCTTTTTCATATCATATACAGTTCAATAATTATTTTCTTAGTCTATATCATGTAAAATTCTCTTTTAATAACTGATTATATCTGTATTTTTACAGAAACGGTAAGATACAGATATAAAAATATATATTACATATATTACTTGTATTTTATGTATGTGTGTAAAGGAAAAAAATAAATTGAAATTGAAATTGAAATTGAAAAAGCTTGGCATCAGCTGATTAAAAGTGAATTGCTCATGTTTGTGGCGCGTAAATCTGTACGCACCTTAAGAGTTCTATGTATGGTTCCACATATATATGTTGGGAGCAATGCATCTTGATGCGAGCATCGTTATCATGTTGATTGATTGATTGATTGAGTACTTTATTTATGTAGATTACAATATATACTGGCTTATACACTTATATACAATAGCTCACAATACAGCAACATTATAGATGAATTTACATAATATAGACTAGGAAAATGATTATTGAACTGTATATGATATGAAAAAGCAATTTGTAATATAATAACTATAGATAATAATATTATATTGTAATGCATGTACATAAATTGGCGGAGCTTTGGACATATCAATGTCCATTCTTCGGAAAGAATATTAAAAATATCCTCCCCACTAACTCTCTACCAAAGATATATCACAGAGTTGATAAGAGGTATCACAGCTAAGATAACCTCAAGATGCCTATAACCATGCTCGGTAAATTGAGAATCTATATGCAAAATGTGAAGTTAATGAGTTGAGTAGTTGAGACGTGATGATGCGTCAGTCGTGAATTTCCTATCCCCTACGTGTATAAGCCAGTTCTTTCCTCTATTATATTATAGTTATAGCCTACAGGTATCAGTCATCCTCTATGCAAGACAGTGGCAAGGCAGAGAATCGGAAATTTGATTAAGTCAAAGGAAATTTGTAGAAATGATACTCACGTGTTCTACAAGGCGGATATTCGGCAATTTCAGTGAAATCTCTGCTGGCAACAAAGCAGGTTCCAACTGGATCTCTCCTAGTTCCTATCGACGAATAGTAAACGTATCTGGGAGCACACGCCTGTAACAAAAGAGAAAAAGAATTGATGAATCAGGATAATAGAGAGTGGCCAGTAATGAAAACAGAGAAAATACACTCAAAATAAAAGGAATAATCACGAGTTATGAAAATTCGTCCAATTATAATGTTTCTATTTGAATTCCAAAATAATTGTTGGCGGGTGGTCGCATCTTAAGGCTAAAAACGAACTTTCTACTGGTGATATTTTTCTAAGTTTTTCGATTTGTATATCATCAAGCTATCAAAATGAAAAAGTTCTCTTAGGGAAAGATTTTTTTTCCTCCACCTACTGTCAAAAGTACTTACTTTACTCCCTGAAACATGATACTAAAGTGTCACTTTTTCGCTCTCGGTACTAAAAAACAGAAAAACTCCCTAGGGAGTAAAAGTGACTCCATTTAAATAACATGGGAAGCATCTCTATTTTAAAAACGTTCATTTGGAATAGGTCAGAAGGTCTAAGCTCAGATGAGGAAGCATATAGAGTAGTCATTAAACCAACTAAATTCAATACCTCAACCAGACATTTGATCGATATATAAAATTTATGTTTGTTTGCTGAAATTATTATCACAAAATTCATATCACTATACTATAAAAAATTTATATTTTTTTCTTTTAATCCATGTTATTCAAAATACCAGCAAACGAATATTACTTATTAACTAATCAAATTTGAAACGGGAACTTCATCATAGCTGTAGTTGTGGCTGTCATTGTTATTACAACTTTAGCCGACAGATAGTGCTGTCGGAGGAGAACTGTGATTACAAGCCAGCTGTTTCTGTTTACTTTTTAAATTATGTTGTAACACATTGTTTGGTCACATACGTTTTTAAAAAATATTTTATTTGCAGTTTTTATAAAAATGTAGGTGGAGGAAAAATGTTGTGTATATCACGAGTGAAAAATGTTTTTTCTCCCTCAGGAAAATTGTTGCCCTCGGCTTCGCCTCGGGCTTCAAACTTTTCCCTCAGGGAGGAAAAACAGCACTTTTCACTCTAGATATACAAATAACTATTTCCGATCATTACTTTTTGAGATATGAGCGCCTGAAGTTTGAATTTTTGGAACAGAACATTTCAAATTCATGGTATGTTGATCTAGTGAAATAAAAATTTCCTGAAAATATCAATTTCTGATAAAGTTATTCAATCTACGAAAAATGAGCAAAAATAACTTAAAAAGTTATTTGTGGTAATTTTTAGTATATTGAATAACTTTCTCAAAAATTTATATTTTTAGAAAATTTTTGTTTTACTAGATTAGGAATACCATAAAAAATCAATTCTCCAAATCTCATGGATTTATCTCTTACCGAAATGTTCTGTCCCAAAAATTTGAACTTTAGGCGCTCATATCTCAAAAAGTAAAGATCGGAATAAAAAGGTTTTCCTGAGAAAACTTTTTCATTTTGGTAGCTTGATGATATGAGAATCGGAAAAATTTGAAAAATATCACCTGTAGAATGTTCATTTTTAGCCTTTGCACAGCCTTCAAAAGCTAAAAACCATTTCCAGAATTTAGAGAGTACAATGAATTGGATAAGATAAGATTATATTCTCTTTATCAATGTCACAATATACTGGCTTCTACATTTTATTTACATACAAGACAATATGCGAAGAATTTCACAAAGTATAAGAAAATTGGGGATAAAGATTGAATGCGCATTGAATTGGGATAATATAATCTATAGTGAGGTTAACGTTATAATGACAGTGGATAAAGATGAAAGAACAGCGTTGCCTAGTCTTTGCCTTGATTAATTACATATCCACAATGTTAAAAACATACTTGACAACGTTGCGGAGCTAGAAAAGGATAATGCTATCCGTTTTGTGGAATGATAGACAAGGATAGCAGCACCAATGTTAATCAAACACTACCATTATAACGTGAACCTCACTATAGAACATGAACATCCACAACATGATACAGTATCAACACAATATGATACAGTATCAACACAATATGATACAGTATCATGGACCTCTCTACAGTAAAGGAGTTGAATGGTTGAATGGAGTTGAAGGAAGATCAAAACTAAATGAATAAAAGGAAGAACTGAAGAAGGATGAGTAAGAGAAAAGGAAGAACAAGAACAAAAAATGTGGAAGTGTGTTTTGAACAATGTTTTCTCCTCTTCATTACCATTTTTCTTCTGCTTGTTCACTTTTCTCCACACGATTAGAAAACTAAGCTAGAGAACGAAGGCGCTATCTGCTTTGTTGAATGATAGACAAGGATAGCAACACCAATGTTAATCGAATTCTGTCATTATAATGTGGACCTCACTATAGAACAAGAACAACCACAACATGATACAGTATCAACACAATATGATACAGTATCATCTCAACTTGATACACAACACTATGATTTGATACATTCGCTATCTGCTTTGTGGAATGATAGACAAGGATAGCAACACCAATGTTAATCGAATTCTGTCATTATAACGTGGACCTCACTATAGAACAAGAACAACCACAACATGATACAGTATCAACACAATATGATACAGTATCATCTTTACTTGATACACACCACTATGATTTGATGCATTCGCTATCTGCTTTGTGGAATGATAGACAAAGATAGCAACACCAATGTTAATCAAATACTACCATTATATCGTGGACCTCACTATAGTAATGTAATATCATAAATCGGCAGTGTTACAATAAAAAATTGTCGACTCTGAAAAGGATCTGAAATAATAATATCCTTCTCATCAACACAAAACCGGGCTGGAGTATAGTTTGGACCTTGAGATCTGTGAATGGGAGGAAAGGAGAAGGAGGAGGAGGATTGATTGATTGATTGATTGATTGATTGAGTACTTTATTTATGTAGATTACAATATATACTGGCTTATACACTTATATACAATAGCTTACAATACAGCTAAATTATAGATGAATTTACATAATATAGACTAAGAAAATAATTATTGAACTGAATATGATATGAAAAAGCAATTTGTAATATAATAACTATAGATAATAATTATATTGTAATGCATGTACATAAATTGGCGGAGCTTTGGACATATCAATGTCCATTCTTCGGAAACAATATTCAATATATCCTCCCCACTAACTCTCTACCAAAGAGATATCACAGAGTTGATAAGAGGTATCACAGCCAAGATAACCTCAAGATGCCTATAACCATCCTCGGTGAGCTTTGGACATATCAATGTCCATTCTTCGGAAAGAATATTAAAAATATAGAGGAGGAGGATAAGAAGATGGCAAAGGAAATCACGGAGAAGAAGAATAAGATGTCATAAGCAAATGATGATAAAAATAGAGAGTGAGCAGAATATTTAAAAAAAAAAGAATGGAAGGATTCATGCGATGAATCTGATGGAGAATGAGACGTAGAAGAAAGAAAGGGGCAAGTAGAAGAAGAAGAAGGATAAGAGAGAGAAGGATAAGGAGAAGTGAAAATTAGTGAGCGAATCAATGAAATAGGCAAACGTATTTGCATAGTATCATCCATAGAGTGGAGTAAATAGGGCCACACATGGAGAGAGTCATTGAAAACGATTGCTCTCTTCTTCTCCTTCTTCTTCTTCTTCTCCTTCTTCTTTTTCTATTTCTCCTCTTCTCCTTCTCTCCTTAAAGCGTATTACTCTTTAAGCGTACATTCTATCTGATAGTGCCTCTGTACTTTGCATCCTCTCATCTTATTAGTCCTATACTAACTTAACTGTTTTATAGTAGAATCGCATGATAGCCTTGACTTACTATACTAACTGTATAGCATAACTATAGCTATAAAACCAGTAGAAATGATAGGACGACATGGTTGTCAAGTTTCTTTTTTCAAATCCTTTTATAGTAGATAGAAAAATATATAAAAAATAAAGTGAAGAATATAATATAATTGATTATTTTAAACAGAGATGAACAGTTAATATAAAATGAAGAATATAATATAATTGATTATTTTAAACAAAGATGAACAGTTGTATCAAGTTATGGTGTTTTGTATCAAGTTGAGATGATACTGTATCATATGTGAGTTTAGGTGATACCCCACGGTTTGTCGAATTCATTCAAAATTTGGAAGTTTTGTATCAAGTTGAGATACCGATCAGATATACCGATATCAGCCATCCTCTATAGTAGGCAGTGGCAAGGTAGAGGAGATTCGGCAACGCTGGTCTCCCATCTTATTCCACTGCCATTATAACATCACTATAGTGATTATAATAAGCAAACGTAACATGTTTTATGAATATTCCGAATTACTAAAGAATTTTGTTGAGTCATTCAGTAAACGCTAATTTTACAAGAGTACTTAGTAAATAAGTACTTTCAATTGAATGTTCCTTTGTCTAAGGTCAGTAAACCTAGAATGTTAAGGCCCAGTTGCTCAAAAGCCAGTTAAATTTTAACCGTGATTTATTCAATGAGAACCTGTCAAGTATATTCATTTATTTATTCATATATTGATTTAGATACAATATAATTCTGAACTATGAATGATTGAAAAAGGAACAACATGCTTAAAGATCAAAACTGTTCCTTTCCCAAATTTCGATAGAAATTGTCCAAAAATAGGTTATGTTTACACTTCACGATTTGTGTCCAATTTTGAGTCCAAAATATTTATGAACTAGGAATTTAGAAAAGTTGAAAAACAAATTAAATAATAATACTTCACTGAATCATTACTGGTAACTGAAATCCTATTATATTAACAGAGCAATTTCTGTAAGTTATGTCTGTTTATATTTTTATGATATTAATAATATCTGGTTATTTTTATCCTATTATATTGAGCGAGCAATTTATGTATTTTTATATCTGGTTATTTATGTTTACCGGATCTCGAAAACGGCTCTAACGATTTTCACGAGATTTGGAACATAGTAGGTTTATGATATAAAAATTCGATTGCACTAGGTCTCATCCTTGGGAAAACTCGCTGAACGAGATTAAAGGGATAATTCATCCCTGGCTGAAACAGCTGAGACTTTCGTCGTCTGTGGATAGTAGACAGTGAGCCAGTGATTCTGTGGAAGATCAAAATATCGCCTCCCCGAAATGCGTAAGATGCATAACCTGACGACGTATAGTCAGCTGTAAAATATAAAATCGATGATTTTAGAGAATTATTGTGTTCTGTTTATCAATAAATAAAAATAACGCGCGAAGCTCGGTGCCCTGGTATTTATATTAATAATTGAAAATTTTAAAACTTACTTCTAAAACAACAGCTGAATTAATTAGCACAGTAGGCTTTTTTTTATAAGACGGCTTCTCTGATTGGTTCTCGTAGAATTGGTTGCAATTAAAATTTAACCGACTACTGTGCAACCAGGCCTTACAGTATTGATATTTGAATTCATATATCTTGGAGAATTTCTTTGATTGTGTTAATGATTCATTTCTATAGTGAGGTCCACGTTATAATGGCAGTGTTTGATTAGCAATGGTATTGCTATCCTTGTCTATCATTCCACAAAGCAGATAGCGAATGTATCAAATCATAGTGTTGTGTATCAAGTTGTGATGATACTGTATCATATTGTGTTGATACTGTATCATGTTGTGGTTGTTCTTGTTCTGTAGTGAGGTCCACGTTATAATGGCAGTATTTGATTAACATTGGTGTTGCTATCCTTGCCTATCATTCCACAAAGCAGATAGCGAATGTATCAAATCATAGTGTTGTGTATCAAGTTGAGATGATACTGTATCATATTGTGCTCATACTGTATCATGTTGTGATAGTTCTTGTTTTATAGTGAGGTCCACGTTATAATGGCAGTATTTGATTAACATTGGTGTTGCTATCCTTGTCTATCATTCCACTAAGCAGATAGCGAATGTATAAAATCATAGTGTTGTGTATCAAGTTGAGATGATACTGTATCATATTGTTTTGATACTGTATCATGTTGTGGTTGTTCTTGTACTAAAGTGAGGCCCATGTTCTAATGGCAGTGTTTGATTAGCAATGGTATTGCTATCCTTGTCTATCATTCAACAAAGCGGATAGCGTTATCTCTTTCATGCTTTGCTCTGTTCCAGATTGTCTTTTAACAGTGTAGAATTGATAAATATTTGGCAAAGTGTTTCATCTTAATATTATGAAAATTCATTTTAAACGAGAATGGACCGTTAATATTACATCAATAAACCTGTATCAGCTACCGTCTATAGAAGGTATTGACAAGACAGAGGATCGGCAACGTTGTTGACCTATCTTTCTCCACTGCCATTATAACGTGGACCCCACGATAGAGTACGTGATGTACAAGTAATATTGATTGAATGTTCCTTTGTCTTGGGTCAGTAAACTCATTATTTTTACGATGCGAATATTTTAAATTGATATTTCTTACAAAATTCTATTATACTCTGGATGAAACAGGTGGAGACTTGAACAAAATATCAGTGTTGTATTTTTACTCATTATTTAACATCTTACTGGTAACCCGTGCTCCGCAAGGGTCTATTTCAAAACTAGACGTAATGAAAACTTGAAGAATTCAAAAAAGGCCTATAACCAAAGACCTTAAAGAGATATAGACCCACAATGCCTATGCCTTCCCAATGATAGCTCTTACTTGAAATTGAAGGCCACCATTGGGGTATTTTAGCACGAGATATTATATCTATATATTTGTAATACTATAGATTACAAAGGCATTGGTATGTAATAATCTCATAGACTGCTCCCTCAATGGCCGATTTCAGTTCCAAGTACGACACTAGCGCTGCATGTGAGTCTATGCATCTTTAAGGTCTTTGCCTATAACCATCCTCGTTCAATTAAGAATTTATATGCAAATTTCAAGTTAATGAGTTGAGTAGTTGAGACGTGATGATGCGTCATTCGTGAATTTCCTATCCCCTACGTGTATAAAACATTTCTTTCCTTTATTATAGTATAGATGACAAAAATCCCATCTATTAACGATGTTGCCAAATTGTGCGAAATTTCAAACTTCTCATGCAAGCCCATATGACTGGATATATTCAATTCGACAACACTGTCGATGCAGAGTATCCAATTTGAATATAAAAAGATTGAAATCCTGCATAACTTGGCAACACCGATATTTTGCCCAAGTAATAAATTATTCGAGTTATTTCATTATTGACATGCAATATTTCGTTGATTAATCATGCTTCTACAATGTTCAAAAACGTTTTATATTAGGAACGTTGCAGAGCTAGAGATAGCGATATCTGCTCTGTGAACTGATAGACAAGGATAGCAACACTAATGTCAATCAAATACTGCCATTATAACGTGGACTTCACTATAGAACAAGAACAACCACAACATGATACAGTATCAAACCAATATGATACAGTATCATCTCAACTTGTTTCACAACACTATAATTTGATACATTCGCTATCTGCTTTGTGGAATGATAGACAAGGATAGCAACACCAATGTTAATCAAATACTGCCATTATAACGTGGACCTCACTATAGAACAAGAACAACTACAACATGATACAGTATCAACACAATATGATACAGTATCATCTCAACTTGATACACAACACTATGATGTGATACATTCGCTATCTGCTTTGTTGAATGATAGATAAGGATAGCAACACTAATGTCAATCAAATACTACCATTATAACGTGGACCTCACTATAGAACAAGAACAACCACAACATGATACAGTATCAAACCAATATGATACATTATCATCTCAATTTGATTCACAACACTGTGATTTGATACATTCGCTATCTGCTTTGTGGAATGATAGACAAGGATAGCAACACCAATGTTGATCAAATACTGCCATTATAACGTGGACCTCACTATAGAACAAGAACAACCACAACATGATACAGTATCAAACCAATATGATACATTATCATCTCAATTTGATTCACAACACTGTGATTTGATACATTCGCTATCTGCTTTGTGGAATGATAGACAAGGATAGCAACACCAATGTTGATCAAATACTGCCATTATAACGTGGACCTCACTATAGAACAAGAACAACCACAACATGATACAGTATCAAACCAATATGATACATTATCATCTCAATTTGATTCACAACACTGTGATTTGATACATTCGCTATCTGCTTTGTGGAATGATAGACAAGGATAGCAACACCAATGTTGATCAAATACTGCCATTATAACGTGGACCTCACTATAGAACAAGAACAACCACAACATGATACAGTATCAACACAATATGATACAGTATCATGGACCTCTCTATAGTAAAGGAGTTGAATGAATGAATGGAGTTGAAGGAAGATCAAAACAAAATGAATAAAGGAAGAACTGAAAAAGGATGAGTAAGAGAAAGGAAAGAACAAGAACAAAAAATGTGGAAGTGTGTTTTGAACAATGTTTTCTCCTCTTCTAAACAAAACAATAGCATACCTTTCAAAAACTGTGCATTATTTTTTGATAACATATGGCGACCACATGTAGAAATTCTCTGGAGCTCTATTTCATTCTGCTTTTGATTCTAAACCTGTCAAGTTAAACTATTTCTCTGCTTTTTCCACATGTGCATCCTTCTTTGTTATATTCTCTTCTTTCTCTCATTCACATGTGTTTCTCATACGTGGTCACTACCTATTTTAGTGTATTTTACCAATAAGAAATCATTTATCTTCTCTCTTCATTTACATCTTCTTCTTCTTCTTCTTCTTCTTCTTCTTCTTCTTTCCTCTTCTTCTTCTTCTTCTTCTTCTTCTTTCTTCTTCTCCTTCTTCTTCTTCTTCTTCTTCTTCTTCTTCACATCTTTACCATCTTGCTTTTTCCCTTCTTCATGTAGAGTAGTTTTGTATTTTATTTATTCATTCATTGTTCAAAATGCTACAACAAAAATTAAATTATTATTTTATTCAAGTATTAGTATTTTTACTTTCCTTGCTCTTTTACCATAGTTAAGGAAGAAAGTATTGCTTTCAAAAAAATTGAGTTACCCCAATTCCTAAATTTCTATACGTTTCAAGGTCCCCTGGGTCCAAATAATGATTTTTTTATAAATTAGTATTTTATGTTAATGAGAAGGATATTATTGAACCTATAGTACTGTAGGGTTATGATTTGTTAGTGGGCCGATTTGTGTAGATACAACACAATTTATATCATAAAATTAAAATTGCATCAAATCTCAATTTTCATTGATAATTCTTCATACCTTGTGAAATTCATTGAATGATCTTGTCATTTATTGTGAACTATCAGGTAACCCGTGCTCCGCAAGGGTCTATTTTCAAACTCGACAAACTGAAAACTTGACGTAATGAAATCTTGAAAAATTGAAAATGGTCCTTTAACCATCCTCGGTAAATTAAATCTATATGCAGTTGAGTGGTTAAGGCTAAGGCTAAAAATACTTTCTACTCCTGATATTTTCCAATTTGTATATCATCAAGCTATCAAAATGAAAAAGTTTTCTCAAGAAAACATTTTTTTCTAATCATTACTTTTTGAGATATGAGCGCCTAAAGTTTAAATTTTTGGAACAGAACATTTCAAATTCGGTAAGAGATAAATCCATGAAGTTTATAGGATAGATTCTCGATGGTATTTTTGATCTATTGAAACAAAAATTTTCTGAAAATATCAATTTTCAAGATAGTTACTCAATTTACTAAAAATAACTTTTAGTTGAGTTATTTTTGGTAAATTGAATAACTTTTTCATAATTGATATTTTCAGAAAATGTTTGTTTCGCTAGATCAACAATACCATGAAGAAACCAACTCCTAAATCTCATGGATTTATCTCTTACCGAATTTGAAATGTTCTGTCCCAAAAATTCAAATTTCAGGCGCTCATATCTCAAAATTGATATTTTCGGAAAATGTTTGTTTTACTAGATCAACAATACCATGAAGAATCCAACTCCTAAATTTCATGGATTTATCTCTTACCGAATTTGAAATATTCTGTCCCAAAAAGTAATGATCAGAAAAAAAATGTTTTCCTGAGAAAACTTTTTCATTTTGGTAGCTTGATGATATATAAATCGAAAGACTTTGAAAAATATCACGAGTAGAAAGTTTATTTTTAGCCTTTGCACAGCCTTAAGACGTGATGATGCGTCCGTCATTCGTGAATTTCCTATCCCCTACGTGTATGAGCCAGTTCTTTCCTTTATTATAGTATAGACTAGTATATATAAGCCAGCGTAAATATTGTTATGTGAATAAATAAATCTGATCTAATCCTTCCTATTCATCCTTCAACTACTTCGAAAGAACCTTTTCTCCTCCTTCTTCTCATTCATCCCCCTCCTCCTCCTCCTCCTCCTCCGCATCCACCTCCTCCTTCTACCATACATCCGGCTGCACTTTCAATTCTCATTGGGTACTCTGATTAGTCAACTAGGGATAGTTATCTGAATAGAATATCTAATTGATAATAATTTGTAGTAATTGACAAAAATTGGAAGTCTCCCTCATTGTTTTGACATGTGGTCAATCTAAATTGGATAAATGCTATTCACGGTTATCTTTCTCTATTTCATTCTTTCTATCCTCTAGTAGTAACTCTCAAATGAAATCAATCTCCTCTCTCATGAATGATTGACGGCCGGTTTCCGAGCTCGGGATTCAGCTAAGTTCTAGACTTTAGACAGCTGGAGTCAGAAAATTGGCTTTCCGAAACGGGGCGTAGTCGCAGTCCACGTTTAACCTTCCGGCAGTCGCGCTTTTGTAAAAAGTACAACAGTGTGAGTTTTTTTTTGCTGCACGAAGCTATTGAATGGGGTGGTGTCAGTGAATGAGTCACCTATGCATTCCAAAACTTTCCCCCCATCACTCCACTGAGTTGCAGTATCAACCGAGCAATGGTTCAGTCTTTAGGTGCCATTTAGTCGCCACAGTGCATAACATAGGGAAAGACTGTATACGGGGACTGTAAACGAACCAATAACACAGAATTGATGGCTTTGCTTGATGCACCTTATTGGGCTATGAAATGGTAATCATCCAAATGTTCATAGGCGTGAAAAAATCCAAGAAGATGGAAAAAGATATACAATTAATTAATATGTTTTGTCAGTAAACAGAGTACATAGCACTTGAAAATTGGATGTTGTAAAAAGTACAACACGCGACTGCTCGTATGACTGAGTAGGGCGCGACTACCGGAAGGTTAAGCTGAATTTCGAAAAACTAGAAAATTGAACACAAAATAAAATAAAGAGAAAATAGTGTAAAGTTTCAGCTATTTTGAATTATTTGGAAATATTTCATTTCGTCAAGGAAAAACGTTCCCAAATATAGAAATGAGAAAATAAAGATTATCATAAAAACTGCGGCTACAACCCCGTTCCAGAAAGCCAATTTTCTGACTCAAGCTGTTTAAAGTCTACAACTCAACTAAATCTCGAACTCGGAAACCGGCGCTACGTATTATACCAGTGAGCCCCTGGGTTGTAGAACTCGCTCAAAATGCCGCTAATATTTTGCCATCATCTGTTCTATAATATTGAAAGCTGTAAATTGTCGATTGAGATGGATTGAAGTTAATACTACAAATCGCTTTTAATTATCAATTATTGACTACCTTTTTTTGATTTATTCTGAAAAGATTCTAAATAAATTGATGCTAAAGAATCAATTATTCCAAAATACCTATTAGGCTTATTAATTACTAGCAGGTAACCCATGCTTCGCAAGGGTCAAGAAATTTGACAAACTGTAAACTTGACCTATTAAAATCTTGAAGAATTGAAAATAGGCCTATAACCATCTTCGGTAAATTAAGAATCTATATGCAAAATGTGAAGTTAATGAGTTGAGTAGTTGAGACGTGATGATGCGTCATTCGTGAATTTCCCATCCCCTACGTGTAGAAGCCTATTCTTTACTATATTATAGTAGAGATTACATGAATAATTTAAATTGATCCCTTCAGTTATTGGAATTAATAACCGACCGAGCGAAGTGAGGTCTAAGATTCAAGTCGACGGTTTGGCATTTCTCTTAATGTTTAAAGGTTTATATGTTGCGCATTTACGGCGAAACGCGATAATAGATTTTCATAAAATTTGACAGGTATGTTCCTTTTTAAACTGCGCATTTCAAGGATAATATAAAAGGAAAAAGGAGCCCCTTTTCATACACCAATATAAGAGTAAAAATTGGACTATAGAATTATTTATCATATATCAGCTGTCTTGTGGACTATAATACTACCCGTTCAAAAACATCGAACATCTTGGAAATGTCATATCATAGAGAAACAATAGCGTAAGTAGATATCCCATGGTATAGGGAATCTATGTCGCAACTTTTACTGTTATCTCAAGCCGATTACTGTCGATTATTGTCAAATCAAATCAAATCAAATCAAATCGTTTATTGCACAAAAATATATACAGAATACAACTGAAAGGAAAATTGACAACTTTGTGCTACACGTCGGCAAAAGAAAACTTGTACGCCGACGTGGAGTCTTAATATAACTTATTCACTTATACATTATTATTAATATATAAAATGATCCTACAATATTATAATATAGGCTAACAGTAATTAACATTCAACCAACTAAATATTCCATTCTAAGAAATAACAATAAATTAAAGATATACATAAAGCTGAATTTAAGATTCATACAACATCAATCAATATTAAACCAAATCATTAATTGAATAAAAATAATTTTCTTTCACCCAGGTATGGAAATCTTTTATTTTAGGCTTCTTTAACAACCATCCTCTTGGAACTTTATTATAGAGTTTATTTCTCAAATATGAAATACTTCTACGGGATAGGGTGCTATCAACTCTTTCAATTGTGATTAAGTTTTGAGCGACTTGTCTAGTTACTCTTTGAAAATTTTGAATATTTTTTAATTTGAGCACATGTTTCTTAATAGTCTTTAAAATGAACAATGTCTTATAGTGAACAGATTGGAATTTTGAAACAATGTGACACTTGGGAAATCTCTCGGATACCTCATTATTGTTTTGATAACTAACTTTTGTAAAACAAATAGAGGTTTTAAAGTTGAATCAAAAGTTCCTCCCCATATAGAATTACCATACTGAACTAAGGATTGGAATAGAGCAAAATAAACAGATTTTAGTAATTTTAGACTCAAAATACTTCTAAGCATGTACATTTTTAAATTGACCACCCTTAATTTTCTACAAAGGTAGCTAATCTGAGGTGACCAGCGTAGATGCTTATCAACTAAAATACCAAGATACTTGTAATTGTTTACACTCTCAATAACCTCATTGCAAGAATCACATGGATACCTGTTACAAGGATTATTCAAACAAAGCCTGTTCATATCTAGATCTCCTCTTGTTGTTGGACTGAAGGTCATACATTTTGTTTTACCAAGATTTAGTTTCAAATAATTACATTTTAGCCACTGAGAAACCTTATAGTAACCCACTTTTGTTTGCTTGATAACATCTTCCCAGGAACCTTCTTGGAAGATAAGTGCTGTGTCATCAGCAAAACAAATTGTCTTAGACCCAACTGAGTCCAGTACACTAGGCAGGTTATTAACATAGATCAAAAATAAAACTGGTCCCAATACAGTCCCTTGAGGTAGACCCCATGTCACATCTCTAATCTCACTATTACTACCACCACAGCTAACGATTTGGCTTCTACCCCTTAGATAACTTTCAAAGAAATCTAACTCTATTACTTGAATACCAATATTAGATAGTTTCTGGATCATTTTATCATGTGGTACTGTGTCAAAAGCCTTGGCCAGGTCCAGAAACATTACCAAGGTTTTTTTATTTGTTTTGAAACCATTGTATATTGTCTCAGTTAAGGACTCCAATGCATCCTCTGTGCTTCTACCCTGTTGGAAACCAAACTGCCTCTTATCAAGGATTTTATTAACATCTAGATATTCAACTAATCTTTTCTTTACCAATTTTTCGAAAATTTTAGAAATAGAACTTAGCAAGCTAATTGGTCTATAATTTTGAGGTATTTCTTTACTCCCCCCCTTGTGTAAAGGAATAACTTTTGCATGCTTGAAATGCAAGGGAAAGTATCCAGATGAAAAACAACAATTGAAAATTTCTGAAAGAGGTTTAGAGATTGTGTCAGTTGATAGTTTTAGCACGCTGTTGGATATGTCATCCCATCCAGGTGCCTTATTATCATTCAAACTTTTGATTACTTCCTTGATTTCTGTTTCAGTAACAAAATTGAAATTAAATGCATTTTCAATATCTATTGTTTGTTCCAAATATTGATCTTCATTCTGTCCATGTATATCAATTTCCTGCGCTTGATTTATACCTACATTCACAAAATAGTCATTCAAAGCATTAAGATCTTGATTTGCATGTAATTGTGAATTCTTATTTACCCCAATAATTGCTTGATTTATCACAGACCATATCTTCTTAGGGTCACCTTGAGCTTTATTTATTTCTGATTGATAATATAAATCTTTTGCTTTTCTAATTAGATCTACTAATCTATTTCTGTAAGACAGGAATTTCCTTCTCAGCTCTACATTAAATGGTTCATTTTTCAATCTTTTATATAATCTATCTCTTATAGTTATGGACTTTAAAATTCCATTGGACATCCAAGGTTTCAAATGTTTTTTAGTTAAATTAACCTTTTTAATAACTGTTGCTCTACTGATGCACGTTTTTACATTATTTACAAATTCAGTTACTAATGTTTCAATACTTCTATTCGCGTCAATCTCCCAATTCATTAAAGCACTCTCCTCTAACAACTTTTCTTTATTAACATTCCTCACTTCAATAAACTTACATGGCTTACTAGATCGAGAACAAACATCTTTTTTAATTGATGCGTGAAGAGCAGTCGCATAATGATCAGTAATTGACATTTCTAATACAGCAGTTTTTAATGAGTCATTATGTTTGGATTTAGAAAAAATATGGTCTAAAGAAGTATTTGAAGCAGGACGAGTTTTTCTATTGACAAAGGACTCAAACCCATGCGAACTCATAATAGACAAATAATCATGCGTTTTTTTAGAGTTACATAACAAATCAATATTTACATCACCTATCACTAATGAATAATCAAAATTAAAGCATGAACCATTCATATAATTATCAAGTTGTTCTATAAATAAAGGTATACTTGTACTAGGAGATCTATAAACGGATGTTACTAAATATTTATTATTTTTAGTTTGCAGCTCAACAGCTAAGAAAGGATATTCGTTTGGACTATCAATTTTTTTCGAGGAAATACTATTAGCTACATACATGACAATTCCATCTGAACGATTCAAGGAGTTACTTTTTATATATAAATTATAGCCATTAATGTTTAACAGTGATTTTTCTTCTTCAGAAGTCCAGGTTTCAGTAAAAATTAGAACCTCAAATTTTGTTCTCATGCTGTTCAAAATAATGAGAATTTGATCAAAATTTCTTTTCAAACTTCTTATATTTAAACTAAAAATATTCAATTCATAATTAAGGGGCTGGATATAGTTCAAGTATTCATCGGTACTTTCACATTCCCTAACACTGTTAATACTATCTACAAATTGCGTGAGATCATTCATAATAAATGTTTAATCAAACCTGTAGCAACACTTTATTCCTCTTCGTTGATAATTTTCAGATGGTCCAGTCCCTTGACTTTGAATACAGGTGAGCCCTCCGACTTCTTAGCGCACATTTGTGAACCACGAAACCAGACGAATTTCCAATCATTTTCCCTAGCTAACTCACGAGCGGCTTTCAGTTCTTTAGCACTCTTGGCAGTCAGCTGATTCATTAGCCTGAAGTGTCCGTTCGGCAGGTTTCTGTTGATTTTTTTCACGTCGATTCCGGGTCTGCTCCTATCTTCTCTGCTTATGGTTTGGAAAGCCGTCATCCATTTGTCCCTCATACTCCTTCTCACGAACCTGACGACAATCATCGGTGTAGTCTCTCGGTTCATGGATGGCAGTCTGTGAGCGACGCTGATTTCGTTTGATGAGAAATCAGACACTTGGAGAGCACTGGCTACGCCTTGTAGGATTTCTTCCATGTTTTCGTTCTTTGTTGCAGGTATACCGGTTAATAATAAATTTTCCCTCCTGGTATATTCTTCTAATATTTCATTTCTCTTAGAAAGAAATTTCACTTCTTCTTTCAATTTTTGGTTTTCAGTGATTAATTGTTCATTAGCTTTTTTGATTTCTCCGATATCCGATTTGAAACTATCAAAACTATCCGAAACAAATTTTACTGAGTGAGTTAGTTCCCCTAATTGTTGATCAATATCTTTTTTCAACGATTTTGAAAACTGTTCAAATAAAACAGTCATTTTTCGCATTAAAACATCACTTTCCATTTCACTCTCTTCTTGTCCTGGTGACACAGACACCTGTTTACAAGCACTGCACTTCCATTTATTCCGATTATCCTTTGAAAGTTTTTTGAAGTTCTTTACGGTTAAATAGTGGCAGATGTAATGACATTTTTGTTTACACGAAGCACAAATTATTGAGTCTTCATCACTGAAATTGCCGAGGCAAACGTTGCAGTTATTCATATTTCAAACGTATCTATAATATGCGAGCTAAACAGAATACGAGTTTGATGAGTAGACGGTCACGATAAACAAGTCAGTACACTCAATAATAGATAAGCTGCAAACAATAGTACAATTCACTCCTTGTCACCACAAACACGTTCGCTCGTCACCGCTGCTCGACTAAGACTGAAATTTAAGACTGTCAATTTTTACTGTTTTGTTGGGGTGAGAGTGTATGAACGGCACAATTTGAGAGACCACCAGCGTCACACAGCTGCATGGAAAAGAACTACGTGAGCTATCGGCTTGAGATAACAGTAAAAGTTGCGACATAAACGCCCTATACCATGGGATATCCACTTATGCTATCGTTTCTCTATGGTCATATCTTCCCATCAACGTTAGTAGAGAGTTGACTATAATACTACCCATTCAAAAACATCGAACATCTTGAAAATGTATGTTTCCATGAACGTTGTAGACAGTTGCAGCCAGACCTGATAACAGCGCTCACACTCACATTCCGGGACGACACGTCACGGTACGATAGGACAGAAAGCTATATGTTTATTTAGGATTTTTTCTAGACACTTTAAATTGATAAATTAATTATTAGTTTTTGAGAAAACAAAACAACAGGTCAATGTGTCAATGAAACTAACTGAGCGCGAGGTCTACTGTTCACAGAACTACTAGTTCAGCTGACAGCTGATTTGTGATTTGTCATGACAAAGAATTACTTCAAATTATTACTTTGCTTGCCCTATTACCATAGGTAAGGGAAGTATTGCTTTCCGAAAAAATTAAGGTACCCCAATTTCTAAATTTCTATACGTTTCGAGGTCCCCTGAGTCCAAAAAAGTGGTTTTTGGGTATTGGTCTGTATGTGTGTGTGTGTGTGTGTGTGTGTTGTGTGTGTGTGTGTGTGTGTGTGTGTGTGTGTGTGTGTGTGTGTGGTGTGTGTGTATGTGTATGACTTTGAATTTGGAACTTAAGGTCCTTCCCCTATAAGGATCCGACACGAACAATTTCGATCAAATGCAATTCAAGATGGCGGCTAAAATGGCGAAAATGTTGTCAAAAACAGGGTTTCTCGCGATTTTCTCGAAAACGGCTTCAACGATTTCGATCAAATTTATACCTGAAATATTGTTAACCTTTATCAACTGCCACAAGTCTCATATCTATAGAAATTTCAGGAGCTTCGCCCCATCTAGGTAAAGTTTGATTTTAGATTCCCAATGATCAGGCTTCAGATACAATTTAAACAAGAAATTCCAAATGGAAAAGATTGAGCATGAAAATCTCTACACAAGTAATGTCCAGTAACATTTTCACCTAAAATTTGAAATAAGCTCGAAATTCGAGAAAATGTTATTATTTCAATTGCAAACTGTTGGCAACTGTTGATTCTATTAAATCATTCACTATGAAGAGATAGCAGACCACGTGTGTCTCCAGCGTTATAGTCCTGTCACCAGCTGACTTAGATCTTTGCATAGTAGACTTGAGATGCGCGGGAACACTAGCGTCAGGTGATAAATTTTCATAACAGCAAGGAAAGTTGTGTGAGTGCGCCACACCAGATTTTTTATTATGCACTTCCAATGTTATCCGGCTGGGAGAGTAGTGAAATGTATATGGAAGGAGAGGATATAATGTAAAAGAAGGAGAAAAGGTCGACCAAGAAACAGGTGGACAGATGATGTGATGCGCGATCTGAGGACGCTTGGAGTTCGTAACTGGAGGAGGCAGGCCGAGGATCGAGACAGATGGAGGGGCTATGTGAGGGAGGCCAAGGGTTGTAAAGACCTGTAGAGCTGAGGAGTAAGTAAGTAATGTTATCTTGCTACAAGTCAAGTGTAGGAACTCGCCACGCTCGTTCAAATATGAAGTCATGCCGAAGAAAATGGTGAGGATAATGATGAAGGAGGAGAAGGAAGAACTTGATCAAGAGGAAAAAAAGAAGAAGAAGACATGAGAAGACGGAGAAGACGAAGAAAAAGGAAAAGACAAAGACTTTTTCACCTTCTCCTTATATCTCACTATTCCTTCTTCGTCTTACACATTATAAAACTACTGACACCTCTTTAGTAACCTTCTATACACTGGTTTTTGTCAGTTAAATATTACTAATGTACTAACTGTGGACTTAAACTGAATGGTTGCAAGAATATTCAGTTCGGTTTTAAGTTACTTGACTATATTTAGTTACTGATCTAGCTAGCTATCTAAGGTCGAAATACTCAGTTTTCATAACCTTAAATGAGATGAGGAATTCTTAGAATGACATAAGAACTATTAATGAAAAACACATAACCATGTCGTATTCTGATGAATATCATTGCTATTTATAATTTAACACAGTGTTTCTTCTCCTCCTCTTCTCGTCCTTCCACATCTTCTTCTTCTACTGCTATGCTTCTTCATCTCCTTCTTCCTATGTTTCTCCTTCTTCTTCTTCTTCTTCTTCTTCCAAACCTCGTCCTCCAACTTCTCTTCCCCACTCATCCGCACTGTTGTTTTCGTTCTTTTTCTTCATCCTCCTATCCTTACTTTGCTTTCTCTTCTTCTTCATCATCTTCTCCTTCTTCTTCTTTTTCTCCTTCTTCATCATCTTCTACTTCTTCTTCTTCTTCTTTTTCTTCTTCAAGAAGCAGGGTCAGAGCTTGACAAGTTCTGTTTATTTCTTCTTCTGATCCACCTTCATCACCACCTCTTCCTCCATCTCCTTTTACTTCTCCTCCTCCCATCTTCTTTCACTACCTACTCCTCTTCCTCATCCTCCTCCTGCTCCTCCACCTCCTCCTTCCACATATTCTTATCCACCACCTCTACTTTTTCCTTCTCCCTAACCTCACTCCTTGCGGATTACAGAAAAGGAATACAATGATAATATCCACAGAGAATCGCGTTAACATTCAAAATATTTAGGTCCTTTTAGCAAAACTTTGAACTTACACCTGGAATTCTATTCCAAACTCTGACAACCTTCTTCTTTCTCATATTTTTCCTCCTCCTCCTTCTCTATCTCTTCTTCTTCTTCTTCTTCTTCTTCTTCTTCTTCTTGTCCTTTCAACCTAATCCATCTACAAGTGTCATCTTAGCGAAGTAATCAAATCCGGTTCCTTAAAGCTTTCAGTTCCCAAAAAACGATGCATTCATATTATTTTTTCGGATAATATTCGAATTTCAATCTGTCAACCGACTCCTATCTTCGCGGATGAAAGAAAAATCTCCAGAAAGCGGATTATTTGTCAATTTTGTCAACTGGAAAATGTTGACAATACAGGAATGTTGTCAAAATAAGGTGGATAAGGAGGAGGAGGAGGAGGAGGAGGATGAGGAGGAGGAAGAGAAGAAGGAGGGTGAGAATGAGAAGTTGTCAAGTTTGGGATAAAAGTCCTGATATTCACCTGAATATTTCGTATGTTGACGATGTTTTTTGGATACTGTATTTCGTATCTATACTTAGCAAAATAGGAGACACCTGGAGATAAATAGAATATAATTATATCTGAGTAAGGAATTGAATTAGGTGGAGGAGTAGTCTAAGATGAAAGAAGGAGAAGAACAAAAAGAAGAAGAAAAATAATAAGAAGAAGAAGATGGAGATGATGATAGATAGATAGATAGGCTGTCCTCATTTTAACCTGGAGGGCGAAGTTAGGGCGCAGCCGGCCCCTCTCTCCCACTTAACCCTCCTATACAATATTCTTATGCTGAAGAAGACGAAGATAGAGAAGGAGGAGGAGGAAAAATATGAGAAAGAAGGTTGTCAAGTTTGGAATGAAAATCCAGGTTGAAGTCTAAAGTCTTGCTAAAAGGACCTAAATATTTTCAATGTTAACGATTCTTTGTAGATATTATCATGTATTTACGTTTCTGTAATCCGCAAGGAGTGAGGTTGATTGATTGATTGATTGAGTACTTTATTTATGTAGATTACAATATATACTGGCTTATACACTTATATACAATAGCTCACAATACAGCAACATTATAGATGAATTTACATAATATAGACTAAGAAAATAATTATTGAACTGTATATGATATGAAAAAGCAGTTTGTAATATAATAACTATAGATAATAATCATATTGTTATGCATCTACATAAATTGGCGGAGCTTTGGACATATCAATGTCCATTCTTCGGAAAGAATATTAAAAATATCCTCCCCACTAACTCTCTACCAAAGATTGAAGAGGTTGAAGAGAAGGAAAAAAGTAGAGGTGGAGGATAAGAATATGTGGAAGGAGGAGGTGAAGGAGGAGGAGGGGGAGGATGATGAGGAGTAGGAGGAGGAGAAGGAGGAAAGGTGAAGAAGAAGAGAAGGATTATGAGATAGAGAGGTTCGAAACGTAATTTGTTGCAAACTGTCTTATATATCGTGTGCAAAAAAATCGTTAAATGTAGGAAAATGCCATCAAAATTATCCCGTAGAATGATTTCAGACTTTAAAATAAAATTATGAACTTGGTAGGAGGATGAGAAAGACATGGAGGAGGAGAAATGAGAGGATGAACAGGATAAAGACTAAAAATACAAGTACCGACTCATTTACAAGATCAAAATGGATAGTTAGTATTTCAAATTATTTATTTATTCATTATTTTCATTCCTTCAATTATAGAATTGAGGAGCTGGGTAGAAAAACGACCCGAGGCCACTCGTTTTTCCGCAACACTCTTCATTCTATCCGCCATTAAATTCTGAACAGATTGGTACATAAAATGTTGTTGTATCTTGAAAAATGATTGAGTTGTGAAAATTTTTTGTTTGTGTGGCAAACCTGAAATTATTCAGCTGACAAGCTGTGAGCCAGCAGCCAGTGAAATCCTTATTTTGTTTTCTTACAAAAGAAGAAGCTGCTTGATTGATTGATTGAGTACTTTATTTATGTAGATTACAGTATATACTGGCTTATACACTTATATACAATAGCTTACAATACAGCAACATTATAGATGACTTTACATAATATAGACTAAGAAAATAATTATTGAACTGTATATGATATGAAAAAAGCAATTTGGAATAACTATACAAGATTATATTGTAATGTATCTACATAAATTGGCGGAGCTTTGGACATATCAATGTCCATTCTTCGGAAAGAATATTGAAAATATCCTCTCGACTAACTCTCTACCAAATGAATGGTATAAGAAGATCATTAATACATCCAAGAGAACCAATTATCCTCTAGATGATGGAAATAATGAAGAAGACGCTCCTGAAGAAGAATCCGATGCTGAAAACATTGGGGTGTATGAATTTCCCGAAATCAGAACAGTACTATGTAACATTCCAGAGTCTTGATTATGGGAAGAAACGTGTTCAAGAAGAAAATATCATCTTCAATTGTTCACTTCCAAATGACATTTTTTAGATCTTTATTACCTACTTATTAATTATCCAATATCATGAGCAATATATTATCATTATCACTACTCTTGATACGGGTTTTTCATCATTTTATTGAACCTCTGAACATGTAACAACCAGGGTTATGGAAAAACGACCTGAGACAACACACCTTTTATCAATCAATATCAGTTAGCCTTGGATTACTCGCTAATTATGAATAATAGCATTGAAAATAGTATAAAAAGATTAATTAAGTTCAAATACTTGCAAGAATATTGCATTCTGAATTCTGATGAAATAATGAAGATGTGTACTAAATATTTCAAACTCAATTTACACAAAACTTGATTTCTTGACTCAGGTCGTTTTTCCACCCAACTCCTCAGTTATTAATTACTTCGACTCCTAAATCACTCAAAAGCGTAGGAAAGATGAGAAAAGGAAGATGTTAGAAGAGGATATGATGGAGAAATAAAAGGAAACTGAGAGAATAAGGTAATTCTTATCACCCTTCAGAAGCATTAGAAATTGAAATATCATGAATAATTAAAGATAGACAAATTATTATTCCAGACCAAATGAATGATTGATCGCTTCATTAAATATTGGATACATAAAATGCTTTACCTCATCAATATTCATAAGATGGTTTTACTGGAAATCAATTTATGATGATTTCAAAATTAATGTCAAATATTCCCGGGAAATAGTAGATAGTGTTGGAATCTCAGGGAAAAAGAAGTGGGGGAAAAAGAAGATGGAGTAGAAGAAGAAGAAGAAGAAGAAGAAGAAGAAGAAGAAGAAGAAGAAGAAGAAGAAGAAGAAGAAGAAGAAAAAGAAGATGGAGTAGAAGAAGAAGACATGAGAAGACGAAGGATAGGAAGAGCGAGAAGAAAAAGAAGAAGAAAAAGAAGTGGAAGAAGAAGAAGAAAGAGGAAAAGAAGAAGCTGAAAGAGAACACAGCACCGTATTGGGAAACAATAATACAAAATGGCGTTGAATGCAATTTTTTACTCACCCAAGAACTACAAGAAAAATAAAAACTTTACTTGTGAACCAAAAAAGGAAAGCTGGTCCAGGATTTCAAAATGGCGGATTTTAGCCATTGGACTTTGTTCCAACCTTCTCCTCCTCCTTCTTCTCCTCCTCCTCCTCCTCCTCCTCCTCCTCATCATTCCTTCAAATTCTTTCCTTTTGTATCAGCTCTTCTTCCTCCCCCATTGTTCACAGAAATGTTTGCGTATCTTTCAGAGAATTTTTGTTCGTTTTTCACCGGTGCTCGCAACTGTGCTGTTTATAGAAGATGTCTCCGTATTTTTTCTGTGAAATTTATAGACAGCACAGAACAGCGCATTGTGTTAAAAGCGGGCATACATTACAAATTCGTAACATTGCCTTTTATGTATATTCAGAAAAGCAAAAGCCTGACTTTTAGAAGTTATGTTATTATAGAGCCGCGGATCGAGAATGTATTCTGTCTACTCGTCTTTTCTTCTTCTTCTTCTTCTTCTTCTTCTTCTTCTTCTTCTTCTTCTTCTTCTTCTTCTTCTTCTTCTTCTACTTCTTCTCCTTCTTCTTCTTCTTCTTCTTCTTCTTCTCTTCTTCTTCTTCTTCTTCTTCTTCTTCTTCTTCTTCTTCTTCTTCTTCTCCATCTCCATTTGTCATTCTTCTTCTGCTTCATCATCTTATGTTCAGAAGAATAGGAGATAAATAACAAAAATCCTAGTGATAATGCTTATTGCTCAAATATTTTTTTCGAATACAGTAATATTTTCAAAAGTATTTATACAATTCCAGTTGGAATTTTTATACAAAAACTAGTGGGAAAGTTAGTGGGAATAATATTTTTAATATTCTTTCCGTAGAATGGACATTGATATGTCCAAAGCTCCGCCAATTTATGTACATGCATTACTATATTATCTATAGTTATTACAAGTTGCTTTTTTTCATATGATATACAGTTCGATAATTATTTCATTAATTTATATTATGTAAATTCATCTATAATGTTGCTGTATTGTAAGCTATTGTATATAAGTGTATAAGCCAAATATATTGTAATCTACATAAACAAAGTACTCAATCAATCAATTAATCAATATCTTTATGTGAATGCATTACAATATTATCTATAGTTATTACAAATTGCTTTATTCATATCATATACAGTTCAATAATTATTTCCTTAGCCTATATTATGTAAATTCATCTATAATGTTGCTGTATTGTAAGCTATTGTATATAAGTGTATAAGCCAGTATATATTGCAATCTACATAAATAAAGTACTCAATTAATCAATCAATCGATATCTTTATGTGGATGCATGACAATATTATCTATAGTTATTACAAATTGCTTTATTCATATCATATACAGTTCAATAATTATTTTCTTAGTCTATATTATGTGAATTCATCTATAATGTTGCTGTATTGTAAGCTATTGTATATAAGTGTATAAGCCAGTATATATTGCAATCTACATAAATAAAGTACTCAATTAATCAATCAATCTAAACTAAAACAGGAAAAAGTGGTCAAGTATTTGGGGATTATGGTAGACTGTCATCTCAAGTGGGACATGCATATAGAATTCATTTGTAAAAGGCTAAAATTTATATCTTATATATTTTACAAAATCCGTAAATTATTAAATATACAGGAGTTAAAACTAATTTATCATGGATACGTTCAGTCAATTCTGCAATATGCGTTAGGAGTATGGGGGGGAACTTATGATTACATAATAAATAGGATTTTTGTCATTCAAAAAATGATAATAAAGACTATTCTGAATAGACCAAGAATTCATCCAAGCAGGGACACATTTGATGAATTCAAGGTAATGACCATACGCCAACTATATATTAAAAAAATTCTGTACTACATAAGAAAAAATAAAGATAAATTTACAATAAGGAATAATCTAGCCACATATAATTTCAGGTTAAATTTTCATAATTTATTCAACATAAATCACACTAACCTAACAATATTACGTCGACAATTAAATTATTTAAGCACAAAATTAATTAATTTAATCCCAAATGGTATGCAATTTTTAACTGAGGATAGACATGGGGCACAGATAAATAATGGATAATTGAGACATTTTTCTTTACTCTCGATAATATTTTATAATATACATTTTTTTTCAACCTTATTTTTTGTTTACTTACGTGATTCTAAAATTTTGCCATATTTATTTTTATTTATAATAATAAAATAATATTTGATATAATAATATTGAACTGATGCTCACGCCCAGCGGACAGGATTTTCCTTGCTGGGTTGTTGCCTTAATGAATAGATTTTGATTTAAATATATTTAATTTATAATTTTTGTTCATTTCTATGAATTTCATTATTCATTTATTCATTTCTATGAATTTCTTGAATAATTTTTTGTAAATTGTATTGGTGGCAAATAAAAAGAATTGAATTGAATTGAATTGAAATTGAATCGATATCTTTATGTGGATGCATGACAATATTATCTATAGTTAATACAAATTGCTTTATTCATATCATATACAGTTCAATAATTATTTTCTTAGTCTTTATTATGTAAATTCATCTATAATTTTGCTGTATTGTAAGCTATTGTATATAAGTGTATAAGCCAGTATATATTGCAATCTACATAAATAAAGTACTCAATTAATCAATCAATCGATATCTTTATGTGGATGCATGACAATATTATCTATAGTTGATACAAATTGCTTTATTCATATCATATACAGTTCAATAATTATTTTCTTAGCCTATATTATGTAAATTTATCTATAATGTTGATGTATTGTAAGCTATTGTATATAAGTGTATAAGCCAGTATATATTGTTGTAATCTACATAAATAAAGTACTGAATCAATCAATCAATCTCTGTCTCTCTCTAGTACAGTTTGATAATTATGGTTCCAGTAAATATTATGTAAATTCCATTTCAAACTGTATTTAAAGCTATTATAACAGTGTATAAGCCAGTATATATGTTGTAATCTTCAGGAACCATTCAATCAATCAATTCCTTTCTCTCCTTCACCCTCTTCCTCTCTCTCACTCTCTCTTTTTCTCCCCGTCTGTCCAATCTCCTCAACCATAATCATCAGGTTCATAATAATCACACTAAAATAGATATCGTGTTAACTCATTACAGTTAATAACAGTGGAGACAGCCCTAATCTAAAACGAAAAAACCTCCCCTCAAAAATGTAATTCTACTCCTACACGTCAATAAGGGATGAATTATTTTTATTTCTAAGGGGATGATTAGTGGTTGACAGCCCTAATAAGTAACAGATGGTTGGAATATTAGATAACTATAGAGAGGTCCACGTTATAAAGTCAGCACCCGATTAACATTGGTGTTGCTATCCTTGTCTATCATTCCACAAAGCAGATAGCGAATGTATCGAATCATAGTGTTGTGTATCAAATTGAGATGATACTGTATCATATTGTGTTGATACTGTATCATGTTGTGGTTGCTCTTGTTCTATAGTGAAGTCCACGTTATAATGGCAGTATTTGATTAACATTGGTGTCTATCCTTGTCTATCATTCCACAAAGCAGATAGCAAATACATTATACATTATACATTTATTTATTTATAATTTTCACAAAGTAGCACTGATCAAATGTATCACATCATAGTGTTGTGTATCATATTCTGTTGATACTGTATCATGTTGTGGTTGTTCTTGTTCTATAGTGAGGTCCACGTTATAATGGCAGTATTTGATAAACATTTGTGTTACTATCCTTGTCTATCATTCCACAAAGCAGATAGCGAATGTATCAAATCATAGTGTTGTGTATCAAATTGAGATGATACTGTATCATATTGTGTTGATACTGTATCATGTTGTGACTGTTCTTGTTCTATAGTGAGGTCCACATTATAATGGCAGTATTTGATTAACATTGGTGTTGCTATCCTTGTCTATCATCTTACAAAGCAGATATAGTGATGTATACGTTACAATCTCAGTGAAGAAATATGGGAGGACAAGGCTGCCGATTCTCTGCCTTGCCACTGTCTTGTATAGAGGATCACTGATACCTGTAGGCTATAACTACAATATAATATAGGAAAGAGCTGGCTTATAGTTGTAGGGGATAGGAAATTCACGAATGACGCATCATCACGTCTCAACTACTCAACTCATTAACTTCACATTTTGCTTAATGAGATTCTTAATTTAACGAGGATGGCTACATGTCAATTTTCAATCATTCTAGATTCCATTACGTCAAGTTTTCAGTTTATCCAGTTTTTTATACTTTTCTAACATTGTTTACGATTAACCATAGATAAAAATAGTGTATACAACGGTTCTATTTTCTATCATCTCATTCTTCTTGTCTATAGTGAGGTCCACGTTATAATGGCAGTGGAGAAAGATAAGAGAGCAATGTTGCCGAAATTCTGTCTTGTCAATGCCTTCTATAGACGGTAGATGATACAGGCTTACTGATGTAATATTAACGGTTCATTCTCATTTGAAATAATCAATTATATTTTTTGAGCAAGAAATTATATTTTTCAATATAACACCTCTTCACCACACACACACACTCTCTCTCCCTCTCTCTCTCAATTGCGCTGTAACTCTCCCCTTCTCTTTTTTCTCTTCCACACCCCTTTCTTCCTTTTCAGGTGAGGAAACAAAATGGCCACCTAAGTGATATATGTCTGCCTTGTTTTATTTTACTTACAAATTCCGTTCTCACCAATTGCAAAGAGAATAATATCATGGAAGCATTGTTCGACTTCTCAGAAGTAGGAAGACAAGATGAAGAAGAATTAGAAGAAGAAGAGAGAGAGAAGGAGGAGAATTCGGACAAGAGACGGAGTTGAGTTGAAGTGAGTGGAAAGGAGAAGAAGAAGAAGAAGCGAGGAGAAGAGGGAGAAGAAGATGAACAAGAAGAAGAATAAGAAGAAGAAGAAGAAGAAGAAGATGAAGAAGAAGAAGAAGAAGAAGAAGAAGAAGAAGAAGAAAAAGCTACACAGTAATGTTTTTAGAAGCGCCGCCATTGCATGTTATTTTCAACAGTTTCCAAATCTGGAATCGGAGAGAAGAAGCCGAGAATGAAAGAATAGCAAAGCATTGGAGAATGAGTGTAAGAAAGATACTTTGCAGAAGAATGAGATGGATAAGAGAGAAATAAGGTGATGAAGAAGAAGAAGAAGAGAAAGAAGAAGAAGAAGCGAGGAGAAGAGGGAGAGGAAAAATTAGGAGGAGAAGAAGGAGATGGGAAAGAAGTAGTAGTAGTAGAAGAAGAGGAAGAAGTAGAGGATGAAGAAGAAGAAGAAGAAGAAGTAGATGGGGAAGAAGAAGAAGTAGATGGAGAAGAAGAAGAAGAAGAAGAAGAAGAAGAAGAAGAAGCAGCCTCTGAATCACTACCGATCTACAATACACCATTCTGAGTAGATCTGACGATAGCATAAAATAAATACTCCAAGTGCTAAATCAACATAAACATACCGAACGAGCTAAAAAGGAAAGGAATTTCTATTGAATTCTTATAAAAATATTCGGTAGACGTTATTTCGACAATCAAAAGGTCAAATGCTAACTTATATAGTGTGATTCAATAAAAATTGTCAGTATTTCTGATATAATATATCGAATGCTGCCCCTGCAAACAATGCTGGTATCTGATGTGAATATCAGGGTATCTCCATTGTTGAATGGATGAGATAAATTATGGTAATGTGTTGATGGAATTTTGAAAGATGAACGGGAGGAGAAGAAGTAGGAGGAGGAGGAGGAGGAGGAGGAGGAGGAGGAGGAGGAGGAGGAGGAGGAGGAGGAGGAGGAGGAGGAGGAGGTTGAGAAGGAGGAAAAGGAGGAAGAAAAGGAGGAGAAAAAGATGGATGTAGAAGAGACATTGTGAAGAGGATGAGGAGGAGGAGGAGAAAGTGGCGAATATTAAGCATAGTAAAGATAACATTAATATAATATAAATCCAAAAACAATATAATTTATTGTGTAAAACTTATCTGGATGGGGGCATGAGACGGTCAAGAATACAACTGCAAGACCCTTTGGCAGGTAGATTTAGCACATTTTCGAGCCTTGTGCAATGAAGCGTATGCCCCCATCCTGTTAAGTTTAGTGACGTCATTCCACACTTAAGACTTTTACTGCGGGATTCCCATTTCCGTGTTCTGTACAGGTCCATCAAAGTTATAATTTCCAACTATTAGACAGTTTATACTCTGTAGCTTTTGGTGTAACATGGAGTTCCTGCAGAGCTTATCAAGATGCGACAAAGATCTAAACCGTGAAGGCATATACCAGTTTTTATTGATGTATAATCGAATTGTGAATAAAAAAATATGATGTTCGTCGTGTGGTGAAAACCAAAAACTCTGCAATTAAATGGTGTGTTTCACGCAATAAATGATTTTAGTATATAACAATTTTATAACTCGTATCAGGTTATTAGAGATGTACATATTGTTTCAATAAAGAATTTTCAAGTCATTCTTATTAAATTTAGAGAAATAGTTGAATTCCATTACTATGGAACTCAATTTTGAGCCTATTCTAATTATCAAAGAACTAATTTCCTTGTGCAAGTTGATATTTCTTAAACGATACATATTATTATGTCGAGTTGTAAGTTGCAGACCAGAGTGGTGGTTTTTGGACTAAGTTTTGAAAATATATTTTATGCTGCTAAACCTATTTGGATGGGGGCATTAAGAGATCTATTGTTTGATATTGGTTGAGTATTGACATGGGTTGACAGTTATTGTTTCCCATTCAACCAGCGTTGAAGGAGGGGTATTGTTCTCTCTTGACCGTACCATGCCCCCATCCAAATAGGTTTTACCCAATTTATTATCCAACTTTACTATTCAAAGCATTTTACAAAGCATGAAATTGATAATAATAAGAAATTATTAGTTGATATTTTCTGGGATGAAATGCAATTTGAATTGGAATAATAATAGGCCTATTATTTTAAGTTTGAGTCGGTTGAGTTCATTCAACAAAACAGAAAGCACAGATTGTTATTAAACAAAGAAGGAATATTAACAATCAAATTCTTTTTTTCTCGAGGGTGATTGAGGTCTACATCAGCTATTCAATGTCTGAATTATAAATATTTACTAGTAGTTCTGTGAACAGTAGACCTCACGCAGTATTCTCATCCACAAGTACCTGATTGAAACTATAGACCTTATGGAAATACAGCAATAGACTGGCTTCTCCACACATCTGTGTAATCACTTGTCAGCTGATTTATGGTGAATAATTCTATAGACTGATTTTTACTCCTATATTGGCGTATGAAGGAGGCTCCTTTTTCCTTTTATATTATCCTTGAAATGCAGAATTTTCAAAAACCTTGTATATACGTAGACGCGCAATTAAAAAGAAACATACCTGTCAAATTTCATGAAAATCTATTACCGCATTTCGCCGTAAATATGTTGCGCATATAAACATTTAAACATCAAAACATTTAAACTTTAAGAGAAATGCCAAACCGTCGACTTGAATCCTAGACCTCACTTCGTTCGGTCAATCATTGAATCATTAAAAATATTTTTCCTTGAAGGATAAAATATGATTGTTTATTTCTAGTAATACAGTTGAAATTACATCAGACATACCCCGGAAGCTATCCTGTATAGAATACAAAAATCAACTTTATGAAATGCTGAATCAACTGAAAAATGAAATCAACTGAATAATGAAATCAACTGAATAATGAAATCAACTGATTAATGAAATCAACTGAATAATGAAATCAACTGAATAATATCAATCAACTGAATGATAATCGATTGATATTTTCATGATACATCTGACGATCTGGCAACGTCTATGTATGTGTATTGAGGAGGGACACATCTGTTCTATATTCCATTGGACTATTTTCGTGCGATTGACTATAGTAGTTAGGTATAGATTCTAGCTTTTATTCAATTGCGCCATTAATACATGAATTAGCCAAGTTTCAGAAGATAACCGTCCATTATTAGACAATAGTACGACAAAAAAGACGAGGAGGATGTGGAGGAGAAGTAGAAAGAGGAAAAGGAGGATGAGGAAGGGGAAGAGGATGACGAGGAGGGAGAGAGCAGTATAATGCCGTGAAGAAGGAGAATGAGAAGATGTGGACGAAAAATAAGAGCAAGATAGTTGAAAGAAGAAGAAGAGGAAGAAGAAGGAGAAGAAGAAGTAGTAGTAGTAGAATAATAATAATAATAATAATAATAATAATAATAATAATAATAATAAGAAGAAGAAGAAGAAGAAGAAGAAGAAAAAAAAGAAGAAGGAGAAGTAGAAGAAGAAGGAGAAGGAGGAGGAGGAGAAGAAGAAGAAGAAGAAGAAGAAGAAGAAGAAGAAGGAGAAGTAGAAGGAGAAGGAGAAGTAGAAGAAGGTTCAAGAACGAAACCTCAAACCCTGCAGATGTTCATAACCACCAAATTCTATCTTGAGGAAGTCCCTAACGGCTCTGTGGTTTTGAACTGCGGTTTCAGAAAATAGATCGACTTGATGAGATCCGAACTACAAAAATCAAAAAGAGAACAAAAAGGTCGGAAATGAGATAAGGACAGGACATAAGGGCGATAGAAGGACACTAATGAGAGGGCATTTATCAGTATTTAGGGTTCTAATAAGTTGTCTCCATTTTTCAAAATATTTGGGGCCTAATTTTTGGTAGACACTAGTGTTTTCGGCTTTTTAAACCATTTCTATTCTTGAGCTATCAATCTATAGTGAGGTCCACGTTATAATGGCAGTGTTTGATTAGCAATGGTATTGCTATCCTTGTCTATCATTCAACATAGCAGAAAGCCAGATCGTCTTTCAACAATGTAGAATTAATAATTAATTAACAGAATATTCCATCTTAATCATTGAAATTCATTATGAAATTATTGAAAAATATAATTTCTTGCATCTATATAATTTGAAAGCGAAATGGCACTCACTCACTGACTGACTGACTGACTCACTCACTCACTCGCAGAACTAAAAATCTACAGGACCAAAAACGTTCAAATTTGGTAGGTATGTTCAGTTGGCCCTTTAGAGGCGCACTAGGAAATCTATTGGCAGTATTTTAACTCTAAGGGTGGTTTTTAAGGGTTCAAATTTCGTCTTTTAGCATGTATATTCTTCCATAAATCATATGTTACTATAGAACTATAATCTAGATAGAGTACCTCTTCGAAACAGTTGTTAACTGTCAACTAAATTAATAATTTTGTCAGTTTGGCATTAAGTTGAGTTGACTTTGTTAGGTTGGCACCAAGTTGAAGATTTAAATTGCATTTATCGCGGAAAAATTGTTTGGGCACTGCTACTTCAATCCTAGGAATATTCTATTACTAGCCATCAGGCTCTCTTCGCTCGCCATATCCGTTTAGCCAGACGTTTAGTCTGGTTCCCCGACTGGATTCTCCTAACATATGATAATAATGCTCAAATGAAAAATGCAGGCGAGCGAAGCGAGCCTGCTGATCTCATTCCTGGACGATCCAGTCGGGGGTACAGGGGGCGGAGCCCTCTGGCTAGACGGATATGGCGAGCGAAGCGAGCCTGACGGCTGGTATAAAAATAAAAACAGAAATTGCTAGTTTAATAGTATAGGAAATTCGAAAATCAGACTTTAGTTTCGTCGAAAATAGTTCAAAACAGATCATTCACAAATAATTTCAAAAAAGTCCAAACTGTGAAGAATCTGCAAATTTTTGGGACAAAAAATGAACATACTATTCAGAATATGTTATGAAACAAAGGTTTCTGGAAAAGGAATTGAAGAAGAATCAGCTAAATTCTTCGCTAGCTTTTGGTATTCAAATATGTGCCGCTAAGATGACATAATAAAAGATGATACTGCCGGGCAGTCAAAAGCTTTTTCAAAGTCTAGAAACAAAAAAGGCTCGAAATATCTGGGAGCAAATCTGTCACTACTTGACAATGCCCATTCTTTACTACTGATTTCTCCTGTTCCTTCTCCTTCTCTTGCTCCTCCTCCTCTACTTCTCCTCCTCATCCTCCACCTATTCCTCCACCTCATACTCCCTCGCCTATACCTTCTCCAGCTCATCCTTCCCTCTTCCTCCTCCACCGACTTCTCATCTATCACCTCCTCCTTCTACTCCTCTTCATCCTTCAACACCTCCACCTCATCCTCCTGCTCCTCCTCCTTTTACTCCTCCCCATCCTCCTCTTCCTCCTCATCATCCACTTCCTCAACCTCCTCCTTCCACTCCTCCTCATCATTCTCCTCCTCCTTATCCTTCTCCTCCTCCTCATCTTCCTCCACCACCCCAACTCCTGCTCCTCCTCCTTGTACTCCTCCTCATCCTTCTCCTCCTCCTTATCCTTCTCCTCCTCTTCCTGTTCCTCCTCATCTTCCTCCACCTCCTCCTCCTCCTCCTCCTCCTCCTCGTCCTCATCTTTCACCTCCTCCTTCTTCACCTCCTCCTCCTTCACCACCACCTCATTCTCCTCTTCCTCCTCATTCTCCTCCTTATCTTCCTCCTCCTCCTTCTCCTTCTTCTCCTTATCGTCTTCCTCCTCCTCCTTCTTCTTCTTCTTCTTCTTCTTCTTCTTCTTCTTCTTCTTCTCCTCCTTATCTTCCTCCTCCTCCTTCTCCTTCTTCTCCTTATCGTCTTCCTCCTCCTCCTTCTTCTTCTTCTTCTTCTTCTTCTTCTTCTTCTTCTTCTTCTTCTTCTTCTTCTTCTTCTTCTACTCCTCCTAATCCTTCTCCTCCTTCTCATTATTCTTCTCCTCCTCATCCTCCTCCTTCTCATTATTCTTCTCCTCCTCATCCTCCTCCTCCTCTCCTTTCTCCTCCACATCTTCCTCCACCACATCCTCCTCCTTCTCCTCGTCCTCATCTTTCACCTCCTCCTCCTTCTCCTCCACCTCCTTCTCCCCTTCCTCCTCATTCTCCTCCTCCTCCTCTTGGAAAGCTCCATTGTAGCCGCCATACAAGATTAATTTGTTGATTTTTTTTAGAATTCATGAGTTTCTAAAACTCGTCTTCCCACTGGTCAGTTAGACTTGACGCTATAACAGTCTGGCTAGAGTGAGAGGATAAAATCTCAAGATGCTACAGACGGACAGAGAAAGTGTGAGAGAGTGAGAGAGATAGTATGAGAGAGAGAGAGAAAGAAAGAGTGTTTAAAGATTCCGCGAGAGTATATTATGAGTGCAATTTGTCAAGCATGTCACAGAACATCTAGAAGAAATGGAAGATGATTAAAAGAAGAAAGAAAAAACGTGAAGAAGAAGAAGGAGGAGGAGAAGGAGGAGAAGAATAAGAAGAAGAATAAGAATAAGAAGAAAAAGAATAGAATTTATTTATTTATTATTTAGCGTTTATTTTATACCTAGGAGGGCGAACTTAGGGCGCAGTCGGCCTTCTCTTACACTCAACCCCTCAAGAAGAAGAAGAAGAAGAAGAAGAAGAAAAAGAAAAAGGAGGAGGAGGAGAAGAAGAAGAAGACTATGAAGAAGATTAATTTGAAATTGAATTTTGAATCGATGAAACCTGGTGCATCAGAGGAGGAGGACCAAGAGGAGTAGGAGGAGGAGTAGGAGTAGGAGTATAGGAGTAGGAGTAGGAGTAGGAGTATAGGAGTAGGAGTAGGAGGAGGAGGAGGAGGAGTAAGAGTAGGAGTAGGAGTAGGAGGAGGAGGAGGAGGAGGAGGAGTAGGAGGAGGAGGATGAACTTCTTGAAGGGTAGATGAACTTAACTATTGATATTGAGAAAAGCCTATGACTAAGCAATAATTGACCGAGCAAAGTGAGGTCTAAGATTCAAGTCGACGGTTTGGCATTTCTCTTAATGTTTAAATGTTTATATGTTGCGCATTTACGGCGAAACGCGGTAATAGATTTTCATGAAATTTGACAGGTATGTTCCTTTTTTAATTGCGCGTCGACGTATATACAAGGTTTTTGGAAATTTTGCATTTCAAGGATAATATAAAAGGAAAAAGGAGCCTCCTTCATACCCCAATATTAGAGTAAAAATCAGACTATAGAATTATTCATCATAAATCAGCTGACAAGTGATTACACAGATGTGTGGAGAAGCCAGTCTATTGCTGTATTTCCATAAGGTCTATAGTTTCAATCAGGTACTTGTGGATGAGAATACTGCATGAGATCTACTGTTTACAGAACTAATAGTTTTGAAAGGGGAAAGAGAAGTGAGTACGAATCTAGAATAACCGACTGAAAAGGACAGAGAATAATAAGTTGTGACAAAAGTAGAATTATTTTCAGAAAGGAAGTGGAAATACCGAAATAGGAGTGTGAGAAAAATAGAAGGCTGTGCAAAACATCTGTCTAGATAATTAGCTACGGGGGTGGACAGAAATAGATGGAAAGAAGGAGAGGATGAAAGAGAAGAAGAAGAAGAAGGAGGAAAAGGAGAAGATGGAGGAGAAAAGGAGAAGAAGAAGAGACAAGGCCTATATCCACCGTGTAATACACTCCGGGTCATATGTTAAAAATAAATACTATTTTTCTTGTTTGTTATTTTCCTTCCCACTGTCACACTTTCTCTCTCACACTCTCTCCCTCTTCCTCTCTTTCTCTCTCACTCCACCGTAAACCCGGGTTCCTTTACATAATAATCCTCCATATTCCACATCCTTACCCCTCACCTATCCTTAATATCCTCCCACTTGTACCAGCCATATTTTCCACTTCCCTCTAAATTATTCTGATTTATAAATTATTCATTCATATTAACCATCATTTTAGACTTCAGCATGCATTTTCACAACTATTTTATTATGCACTATTATTGTAATTCATTTCTGATCATAAATAAGTGTTATTATTTTGTTTATTATTTGGCTACCATTTAGTTTATTATTTAGGCTTTATTATTAGGCTACCGGTGTTTGCTGTAGGTTTTGTCAGACCTGTCAATGTAAGTTGTATTAAATATCAAATATCTCTCTCACGCTCTCTCACTCACTCACTCACTCTGTCTCTCTCACTCACTCTTAATCGTTCTCTCCCTCTCTCTTTCTCTCTCACACACTCTCAATCGCTCTCTCTCATGCTCTCTCACTCACTCTCAATCGCTCTCTCCCTCACTCTTTCTCTCTCACACACTCTCAATCGCTCTCTCTCTCTCTCACGCTCTCTCACTCACTCTCTCTGTCTCTCTCTCACTCACTCTCTCTGTCTCTCTCACTCACTCTCTCTCTCTCTGTCTCTCTCACTCACTCTCTCTCTCTCTCTGTCTCTCTCTCTCTTTCTCTCTCACACACTCTCATCGCTCTCTCTCATGCTCTCTCACTCACTCTCAATCGCTCTCTCCCTCACTCTTTCTCTCTCACACACTCTCAATCGCTCTCTCTCTCTCTCACGCTCTCTCACTCACTCTCTCTGTCTCTCTCACTCACTCTCTCTGTCTCTCTCACTCACTCTCTCTCTCTCTGTCTCTCTCACTCACTCTCTCTCTCTCTCTGTCTCTCTCTCTCTTTCTCTCTCACACACTCTCAATTGCTCTCCCTCCCCCTCTCACGCTCACTCTCTCTGTCTCTCTCAGTCTGTCTCTGTCTCACTCCCTCTCTCTTCCTCTCTCACACACTCTCAATCGCTCTCACACTCTCTCTCTCTTTTTCTCGTTCGCTCTCTCGTTTTCTCTTTTTCCTTATTGTATTCTTTACACTGATTCAAATAATTGGAAAGAAATTTTGTTTTATTTTCTTTCTTTCATTCGCTATTTGGAAATTTTATTATTTTGTAAATTGTTTTATTTTATCTTATGATCTTTGTTGTACAGTGTATTAGTTTTACTTAGAATTGTATTGGTGGGTTAAGTGTAAGAGAGGGCCGGCTGCGCCCTAACTTCGCCCTCCTAGGTAAGAATAAAGGCAGCTAATAAATCAATCAATCTCTCTCTCTCACATTCTCTCTCTCCTTTTGGTAGAGAGTTAGTGGGAAGGATATTTTTAATATTCTTTCCGAAGAATGGACATTGATATGTCCAAAGCTCCGCCAATTTATGTAGATGCATTACAATATGATTATTAACTATAGTTATTATATTACAAATTGCTTTTTCATATCATATACAGTTCAATAGTTATTTTCTTAGTCTATATTATGTAAATTCATCTATAGCTTTGCTGTATTGTAAGCTATTGTATGTAAGTGTATAAGCCAGTATATATTGTAATCTACATAAATAAAGTACTCGATCAATCAATCAATCTCTCTCTTAAGGGTTGTATGGTAGAAAGAACCTAGACTAGTCCTAACTCGACCCTCAGTTGAGACAATTATTTTTTCTATTTTCTCACTCACACTCTCTCTGTCTCTCTCTATTTGGTAGAGAGTTAGTGGAGAGGATATATTGAATATTGTTTCCGAAGAATGGACATTGATTTGTCCAAAGCTCCGCCAATTTATGTACATGCATTACAATATTATCTATAGTTATTACAAATTGCTTTTTTCATATCATATACAGTTCAATAATTATTTTCTTAGTCTTTATTATGTAAATTCATCTATAATTTAGCTGTATTGTAAGCTATTGTATATAAGTGTATAAGCCAGTATATATTGTAATCTACATTAATAAAGTACTCAATCAATCAATCCTCTCTGTCTCACTATCCATTCGAATATCTATTTCTCTCTCTCTAACGCTAGAACGTAAGTTGAATTTTGTTTTGTTAACCCCATGGATAAAGGAATCTGAATCTCTCACTCTCACTCTCTACAGATGCATTACAATATTATCTATAGTCATTACAAATTACTTTTTCATATCATATACAGTTCAATAATTATTTTCTCAGTCTATATTATGTAAATTCATCTATAATTTTGCTGTATTGTGAGCTATTGTATATAAGTGTATAAGCCAGTATATATTGTAATCTACATTAATAAAGTACTCAATCAATCAATCGCTCTCTCTAACTCTCTCTCTCTCTCTCTTAAGGGTTGTATGGTAGAAAGAACCAAGACTAGTCCTAACTCAGTTGAGACAATTTTTTTTTCCATTTTCTCACTCACACACCCTCTCTCACTCTCCCTCACTCACTCTCTCTCTCTCTCTCTCTCCCTATCTCACTCTATCTCTCATCTACTCTACTTCTATCAGCTACTATATAACTCTGAGCTGAATCCACAGCCCCAAGCAATACTTAAGATAACACCTGAACAACATTTATAACTTACAATAAGTTTGTGAGATCGGATTTCTCTACTTAATATAAACACTTGAGATTGTAACTGTGATAGTCTCTACTCCTACACTGCAGTTTAATCTACTTCTGAATTCTTTACTGTTATTTTTATTCTTCTTTCTCTTCTCTTTTTCTCCCTCTTTCCTCCTCTTGCTCATCCTCATCTACTACTCCATCGTCTTTTTCCATCTTGAAGGAGTTTTATATACTACAGAATTCTTGACTGTTCTTCTTCTTCTTCTTTTTTCTCTATCATCCTCATTTTCGCTCTCTTTTCCACCTCTTCCTCCTCCTCTTTTTCTCCGCCATCGTCATCATCGTCATCATCGTCTTGTTTCATCTTGAAAGTTTTATCTACTACTGAATTCTTAACTGTTATTCTTATTCTTTTTTCCTTCTCTTTTTCTCCATCCTCCCCATTTTCGCTTTCTTTTCCACCTCTTCCTCCTCCTCTTTTTCTCCTACATCGTCTTCTTTCATCTTGATGGAGTTTTATATACTTCCGAATTCTCAACTCTTCTTCTTCTTATTATTATGATTATTATTATTATTATTATTATTAGTATTATTATTATATTATTATTATTATTATTATTATTCCTCTTCCTATTCATCTTTTTCTACTTTTTTCTCTATCATCCTCATTTTCGCTCTCTTTTTCACCTCTTCCTCCTCCTCTTTTCTCCTGCAACCTCTTCCTCGTACTCCACCTTGTGGGATTCTCCACTGTTTTCCTTCACCTTCTTCTTCTCTCCTTCTTCTCCATCACATCCATTTTCGCCCTCTTTCCAACTCATCCTCCTTCTCTTCTCTCTCATCGTCTTTTCTTTTTTTTCTGCTTCTCCATCTTGTGGGAGTTTTATCTACTTCTGACTTCTTGCTTTCTGCTGCATCTTTTTCTATTGTCCACTCCTTCGGGTAGAGTCGATTCATTCTTTTTATTCTTCTTCTTCTTCCTCTTTTTCTTCTTCTTCTTATTCTTCCACTTCATTCAATCATTCTTCTTCTCTTTTCACTTCATCTGCATCTCCACTTCTCCCACTTCTTCTTCTCTACCTCCTTCCGTTCCATATTTTCTTTTTCTCCTCCTTCTCCCTCTTTTCTTCCCCTTCTTCTCTTTCTTCATCATCTTTATCATTTTTTTTCTTCTTTTCCCACTTTTTATTATAATTATCCCATCCTCCCATTCTCCTTCTCCTTCTGCTTCAACTCTTTCTTCTTCTCCTTTCACTTCTTCTTCTTCTCTTTCTTCTTCTTCTTCTTCTCCTTCTTCTTCTTCTTCTTCTTCTTCTTCTTCTTCTTCTTCTTCTTCTTCTTCTTCTTCTTCTTCTCCTTCTTCTTCTTCTTCTTCTTCCTCTTCTTCATCGTCTTCATTATTTCTTTCTTCTCACCCTCCTTCTCCCCCTTTTTGTTCAAATTTTTCCATCCTATCATTCTCCTTCTGCTCCAACTCTTTCTTCATCTCCTCTCACTTCTTCTTCCCCTTCTACTTCTTCTTCTTCTTCTTCTTCTTTTCTTCATCTTCTCCTCCTCCTACCACCCTCTCCTTCTTCTTCTTCTTCAGCCTCTTCATTATTTTCTTCTTCTTTTCCTCCTCTTCCTACTTTTTATCATAATTTCCCCATCCTATCATTCTCCTTCTTCTTCTGCCTCAACTCTTACACTTCTTCTTCCTTTTCCACTCCTTCTCCTTATTCTTTCTCTCCTGATATTCTTCCTCTCTCCATTACATCTTCATGATATTTTGTAAGCCGACAATCATTATTTTACGAGCACCTGTTTTTTACTATCAATCTACTATCTTAAACCAGGTCATTTACTCTACAGTGAAATTCACTACAAAGAGTCAGCTTTAGATTAATATTAGAAGCATCAATGTTATACATAAGGCATGCTGTCGGTTCAAAGTTAATATCACTGTAGCAAAAATACTAAACAAGTCTGTTATTCTGAAAACTAGTTACCATAAAAATTTGATAAATTTATCAGAGAATATTGAGAGGTTATAAAGTTGTTACAAAATTCATGAAATCTGTCATAAATTTGAATAAAATTCTTGAGATATAGTTGATTAGAGTATCCATTTCTCAACCGTTTATATTGCTTTTATTCTTCAAATTCGTTCTTCATTTTTCTTAACTTCCTTTTTCTCAACCTTCTCCTCTTTAACTTCCTGTTCCTCAAATTCCTTCCACTTTACTTTCTTTCCTATAACTTTCTTTTCCTTGACTTCCTTTTCTTTATCCTTCTTCTCTCTAATTTCCTTTACTTCAACTTCCTTTTCCTTAACTTCATTCTTCTTATCCTTTTCCTCTTCAACTTCCTTCTCCTGAACTTTCTTTTCTTCAACTTCCTTTTTCCTATCCTTCTTTTCCTTTACTTCCTACTTCTTCACTTACTTTACCTTAACTACCTTTTCCTTTACCTCCTTATATTTAACTTCTTTCTCCTTAATTAATTTTCTTCCTTCTTCTTTACCTCCATTTCCTTGACTTCCTTCTCCTCTTCAACTTCCTTCTCCTAAACTTTCTTTTCTTCAACTTCCTTTCCCTATCCTTCTTTTCCTTCACTTCCTACTTCTTAACTTACATTTCCTCAACTTCCATTTCCTTTACCTCCTTATCTTTAACTTCTTTCTCCTTGATTCATTTTCTTCCTTCTTCTTTACCATCTTTTCCTTGACTTCCTTCTCCTCTTCAACTTCCTTCTCCTAAACACTCTTTTCTTCAACTTCCTTTCCCTATCCTTCTTTTCCTTCACTTCCTACTTCTTAACTTACATTTCCTCAACTTCCATTTCCTTTACCTCCTTATCTTTAACTTCTTTCTCCTTGATTCATTTTCTTCCTTCTTCTTTACCTCCTTTTCCTTGACTTCCTTCTCCTCTTCAACTTCCTTCTCCTAAACACTCTTTTCTTCAACTTCCTTTCCCTATCCTTCTTTTCCTTCACTTCCTACTTCTTAACTTACATTTCCTCAACTTCCATTTCCTTTACCTCCTTATCTTTAACTTCTTTCTCCTTGATTCATTTTCTTCCTTCTTCTTTACCATCTTTTCCTTGACTTCCTTCTCCTCTTCAACTTCCTTCTCCTAAACACTCTTTTCTTCAACTTCCTTTCCCTATCCTTCTTTTCCTTCACTTCCTACTTCTTAACTTACATTTCTCAACTTCCATTTCCTTTACCTCCTATCTTTAACTTCTTTCTCCTTGATTCATTTTCTTCCTTCTTCTTTACCATCTTTTCCTTGACTTCCTTCTCCTCTTCAACTTCCTTCTCCTAAACACTCTTTTCTTCAACTTCCTTTCCCTATCCTTCTTTTCCTTCACTTCCTACTTCTTAACTTACATTTCCTCAACTTCCATTTCCTTTACCTCCTTATCTTTAACTTCTTTCTCCTTGATTCATTTTCTTCCTTCTTCTTTACCTCCTTTTCCTTGACTTCCTTCTCCTCTTCAACTTCCTTCTCCTAAACACTCTTTTCTTCAACTTCCTTTCCCTATCCTTCTTTTCCTTCACTTCCTACTTCTTAACTTACATTTCCTCAACTTCCATTTCCTTTACCTCCTTATCTTTAACTTCTTCTCCTTGATTCATTTTCTTCCTTCTTCTTTACCTCCTTTTCCTTGACTTCCTTCTCCTCTTCAACTTCCTTCTCCTAAACACTCTTTTCTTCAACTTCCTTCCCCTATCCTTCTTTTCTTTTACTTCTTACTCCTCAACTTACATTTCCTTCACCTCCTTATCTTTAACTTCTTTCACCTTAATTCATTTTCTTCAATCTTCTTAACTTCCTTTTCTTCAATTTCCTTTTCCCAATCCTTCTTTTCATCTACTTCCTACTCCTTAACTTCCTTAACTTCCTTCCTAACACTTCTTTTCCTTCACTTCATTTTCCTTTACCTCCTCCTTTTCAATTTCTTTCCCCTTAATTCCTTCTCTTCATTCTTCTTAACTACCTTTTCCCACTCATAATTTTTGTCTACATTTATTCCCCTCTGTTTTTCTCCTATTTCTCATTCCATCCAAATATCAACCAATCATTCTCCACACAATACTTTCGCTAATTCATTCAATTTTCAGCTATTCTTCCATAGAGAACATTGTGTCTTGGACTTGAATCTTTAATGAAATTGGATAGGAAATGAGAGAACATGCCAATAATGCTAAATTTGTGTTTTCATTGAAAAGTTCTCAAAATTACTAGAAAAATTCCCACTGGTTGAGATTTCAGTAGAATATTTTTGTTTTTCAATTAGTTTCCAAGCATCAAAATTTAAAACTCATACTTAGGTCGTTCGTTTGGAGGGAAATTTGAATTGAAAGAGAAAAGAGAAAACTTAGTCTGATTTTTTCAGAACTTAAAATTTGGAAAATAGTATATTTCGCACCTAGAGCAGAAAATGATATTTCCCGGCTCGAAATCAGTCTTCAAATCCGAGGCCGTAGGCCGAGGACTTGAAAATATTGAGAGCCGGAAAAACATTTTTGCCCGTGGTGCAAACGCTATTTTTCGCCACACAGAAAAAAAAACAATATATCTATGAGAATAGTTGTTTACTAAGCACTTCCGAAAGCAGAAGTGGAAGGTGATAGCTCTAGCAAATCTGAGGTAATCTGAATATCAGGAAATTGTCCAAGTATTTTCATTTTTCATTCTGATTTGTCTAATTAACCTAAAAGATGATGTTCAATTATGTGGGAGGTTGAGTTTATACTTTTCATTCTTTCAAATGACAATAAGATGATATTATTATAAATGTTTTAATTATTGAATAATGAACACAAATAATGAAAAGTTTTCTGATCAGCTGTTTTTTGATCACCTTTCTCAGTTCCATGTTAGCGGCTGGAAAGGGTACTCTTTTGAAAGAAACCTGTTCTGACGTCAGACGAGAGTCGTCTGCAAACAAGGTCTTTCAGATCTACGTGGGGACTGGAAAACAGCTGCTTTCTGTGCAGTGTGGCGAAAAAAATATTCTTGTACTATGCTTTCTGTTTTCTCCCAATCATGTAGATATAGAATATATTGATTTGTGACTCTCAATGGATTAAATGAAATGAATGGTACAAATGAAATAAAATATAGAGGAATTCAGAAGGAAGAAAGAGAAATTGAGAAATCGAATTAATGAGTGTAACAGCAGAGACTACAACGGAAACAAAATGAATATTCGTCAGCGGAGAAAGAAGAGAGATAAGTTGAGGGAGAGAGAGGATGAGGAAGAATAAGAAGTCATAGAATGAGGAGAAGAAGACGAAGGAAAAGAAGAAGAAGAAGTACCAGAGAGAGAACATATTTAGAACAAGTTGAATAAGTTATCTCACCCGGGCTGAATATCGTAAAAATAATACCTTGTCCTATAATATTATCCTGATCAATAATGCGCCCGCCATATGGTGGTGATACTATTATATCAGATGAAATGATATTCACAAGATTTCTACCTTGATATGCAAACCAAATATAGAATCTAGAAGAGGTGAAGAAGAGTGAAGAAGAAGAAGAAGAAGAAGAAGAAGAAAAGAAAAAAGGAAAAAAAAAAAGAAGAAAAAAAAAAATAAAAAAAAAGAGAAGAGAAGAAGAAGAGAAGAATAAGAAGAAGAAGAAGAAGAAGAGAAGAAGAAGAGAGAAAAAGAAGAAGAAGAAGAAGAAGAAGAAGAAGAAGAGAAGAAGAAGAGAGAAGAAGAAGAAGGAGAGGAGAAGAAGAAGATGGAAGAAGAAGGAGAGAAGAAGAAGGAGGAGGAGAAGAGAAGAAGAAGAAGAGAGAAGAAGAAGAAGAGAAAAGGAAGAAGAAGAAAGAGGAGAAGACGAAGAAGAAGAAGGAAGAGGGAGGAGGAGAGAAGGAAGAGAGAAGAAGAAGAGAGAAGAGAAGAAGAAGAAGAAGAAGAAGAAGAAGAAGAAGAAGAAGAAGAAGAAGAAGAAGAGAAGAAGAAGAAGAAGAAGAAGAAGAAGAAGAAGAAGAAGACGGAGAAGACGGAGAAGAAGAATGAGGAGTATGATGAGAAGTAGTAAAAGAAGAAGACAATGATGATGATGATGAAGAAGAAAATTATGAAGGAAAAGGAAGAAGTAAGAGGAGGTGACGGAGGAGGAAGAGTAGAAGGAAAAGGAGGAGGTGGTGGTATTGGAGGAGGAGGAGGAGGAGGGGGAGGAGGAGATGGAGGAGTAAGAGGAGGAGGGGATGGATGGGTAGGAGGAGGAGAGGAAGTAGGAGCAGGATGTTGCGAAGAGGAGAAGATGAAGGAGGAGATGGGGAGGATGATGAAAATGAAGAGTGTAAGATGACGTGGAAGAAAAAGCTGAAGATGAAGGTGAAGAAGAAGAAGAAGAAGAAGTAGTAGTAGTAGAAGAAGAAGAAGAAGAAGTAGAAGAAAAAGAAGTCAGAAATCATTGAAGCGTGAACTGCAGTTACATTTCAACCGCAAAGATGTATCCGATTACTCCAAGCTGTGTTTCGAATATTATTAGTCTCTTAATTTGATCGATTTCGATATTATATCTTTAATATCATACGAAGATGTTATTGAAAGAAAAATAATGAGAGGGAGTGATTAAAAAAAGAGAGGAAACGAGAATAATAGATTTTTTGACATAGTCATTCAATCTCAGCTGTTTTCAGCTGCATGAAATCAAGCCGGTAAACAGCTGTTTGCAGAACAAATAAACGTATCATTCTCATCACAGCGTACTCTACTGTAATGAAACTATATATGTTCTCTTTACAGCCAAGTATGTTTCCTATTTCCAAAATAGGAACAGCGAAACTGCTACAAAAAATCACCTTCAGCGGTCCAGATTGAAGTTTTATTTCCTGATTCGGAATTTGTAAACTAGGTTGTGTTCATAGAATGCATGTAGTAATGTCAGCACAAGCAGGTGATGTTTTCTATTCCTCAATGACTTTTTTTCAGATTATTATGATGATGAAATAGTATCTTAAGTCACAAGGACGGAAAGGGCCCTTTTGCAGGCGAGAATGATGTTTCTAGTCGAGGCGTTAGCCGAGACTGAAATTTCATTCGAGCACTGCAAAAGACATTCACGTCCAAGTAACATACACTATTTTTTGTCATAATAATCCAAAGAAGAATAATTGAGAAACAGAAAACATTACCTGCTTGTGCTGACATTACTACATGCATTCTATTAACATAACCTAGTTTACAAGTTTTGAATCAAGAATTTCTTGACTAAGGTTGACAAAATTTCCACCTGGACCGCTAAAAGGCGGTTTTCGTACCAGTTTTGCTGTTCCAAATTCGGAACTAGGAAACATACTCGACTGTAAAGAAAACATATGATTTTATTACAGTACAGTATGCTGTAATGAGAATCATATGTTTATTTGTTCTACAATCAGCTGTTTACCGGCTTGATTTCATGGATGTAAAACAGCTGGAATTGAATGACTATGACAAAATAATACTTTACGTAACAATAATTTACCGCATAAGTAAGATTGTTTCTGCCCGAAACATAGTTGAGAAACATTATCATACGAATGCGGTAAATACGTTACTGTACAAGTTATGTACAATATTTTTGTCATACTTATCTCTGAAAGAATAATATTGCTGAGAAATAGGAACAGAAACCTGCTGCTGCTCGAGCTACGTAGCGCCTAGTTCATAACAGACAGACCCTTCGAGCTCAAATAAAATAATAAAGGCCTAAATTATAAGATTTCAGATGAGTTCTTATAACTTGAAACTCCTTAAATGAGTTCTTTAATTATTTGAGTTGATATATTAATTACTCAGATGTTATTAGGACTCAGTAGAGTCCTAACATACTCGACTGTAAAGAGAACATATGATGTCTTTACAGTATAGTATGCTGTAATGAAAATCACATGTTTTCTTTTCCTGAAAACAGCTGTTTACCGGCTTGATTTGATGCATGGAAAACAGCTGCAATTGAGTAAGTATGACAAAATAGTATATTTCGCACCTAAAGCAGAAAATGAGATTTTTCCGGCTCGAAATCAGATTTCAAGTCCGAGGCCGTAGGCCGAGGACTAGAAAAGATTGAGAGTCGAAAAAACATTTTTGCCTGTGGTGCAAACACTATTTTTCGCCACACACAAAAATAAACAATATATATATACATGAGAATAGTTGTTTACTAAGCACTCCCGAAAGCAGAAGTGGAAGGTGATAGCTCTAGCAAATCTGAGGTAATCTGAATATCAGGAAATTATCCAAGTATTTTTATTTTTTATTCTGATTTGTCTAAATAACCTAAAATATGATGTTCAATTATGTGAGAGTATTAAGTTTATACTGTTTTATTCTTTCAAATGACAGTAAGATGATATTATTATAAATGTTTTAATAATTGAATAGTGAACACAAATAATGAGAAGTTTTTTGATCAGCTGTTTTTCGATCACCTTTCTTAGTTGCATGTTAGCGGCTGGAAAGGGTACTCTTTTGGGCCTAGGCCGCAAAGAAACCTGTTCTGACGTCAGAGGAGAGTCGTCTGCAAACAATGTCTTTCAGATCTACGTAGTGACTGGAAAACAGCTGCTTTCTGTTCAGTGTGGCGAAAAAAGTGTACATTACTTGCAGTGCTGAAATGAAATTCTAGTCACGGCTGACGACTCAACTGCAAACATCATTCTCGCCTGCAAAAGGCCCCTTCCCGTCCTTGTTACGTAAGATATTATTTTTTTGTGCATCTACGTTCTGAGATAATTCCGATAGTTGAAAAAGAAGGAATGGAGAAGAAGAAGAAAAAGAAGAAGAGTAGAAGAGAAGCGGAGGAGATAAAAGGGATTATAAAAACAGAAAATGCAATGAGGTGATTTGAACCATAAGAAATGAATGATTGCCGCATTGTACCGAGCAAACCAGAATGAAATAACTCTATGAAGTGAAAAAAAGAAAGACAAGGATAAAGACTTGGACTACGTACAAGAAGGGAAAGAAGATGAGTTAGAGAAATGAGAGAAGAAGAAGCATAGAGAAACATTAGCGTAAGCAGATATGCCATGGTATAGGGCGTTTATGTCGCAACTTTTACTGTTATCTCAAGTCGATTATTATCGATTATTGTAGATTTTTACTGTTTTGACCGGGTAAGAGTGTATGAACGGCACAATATGAAAGACTACCAGCGTCATAAAGCTTCACAGGAAAGAAATACGTGGACTATCAGCTTGAGATAACAGTAAAAGTTACGATATAAACGCCCTATACCATGGCATATCTACTTATGATATTGTTTCTCTATGGAAGAAGTGAGGGAAAAAGCGAAAAATCTTTAACTGAAATAATTCAATGGGAAGAACGATTAAAAAAATGAACCATAAGATTGATATAAATGATCCACTAAACAACATATATATTAATCAAAAGAAATTATTGTGAATAACAACAGAGAAGAAACATATATATGGATTCTAAGTGTGGATTCTAAATATGGATTCTTGGAGAGACGAAGTGTATAGCAAGAAGAGAGAGAAGGAGAAGAAGAAGATGAAGAAGGAAGACGAACAAGAAGAATAAGAGGGAGAAGAAGAAGGAGAAGAGGCTAGAAAGAAAAATAGAAGCCAACTCACACAGATACAAAGTATAATAAGGCAGGCTACTTAATGCAATTCATCAAGTTTTGAATGACATCTGGATTAAAAAAAGTGGAGATGAATGAGAAGATGAAGATGAAGAAGAAGAAGAGGAAGAAGAAGAAGAAGAAGAAGAAGAAGAAGAAGAAGATGTATGAAATAAGAGTATGACACAATGAAGCAGTTAATAGAAGAGATTTGACAGGTAAGGATAATAATAAGAGCTATGACAATGCTGCAAGAGATTATTAATGACATTTTATATCATTTGTCATAGACTGACTGTGTATTATGTGCGCTCTGCCAACGAAATTCAATCTTGAATATTTCTTTCTAGGCTTCCTTTTTGACACGACTTCTATCAATCTGTCACTTCTTTATCATATTCTGCTTCTTATTCTCCTTCTTCTTATTCTCACTCTTCCTCGTTCTCGTGTTCTTCTCTTTTTTGCATCTATTTCTGCTACTCTACACTGTTTCATATGGTACGGTGAAAATCATTAGGTAGGCTTATATGAGATCCTTTTCTTCAAATCTCATTCATTGCTCATACCAAAGAATTCTGACTCCTCTCCTTCTTCTAATTCTTCTTTCTCTTATTCTTCTATCTCATTTTTTTGTTAGCCTTTAATATCATCTCTTTTCTGCATTCATTTTTTCTTATATTCCTCTTTGTTGATTGGACAAAGCTTTGTCTGATGGAAGACAAGGATGGCAAACCAATGTTGATCAAATGCTCACTTTATAACGTGAGTACACCACATTTCCTTACATGAACTATCTTCTTCTTCTTCTTCTTCTTCTCCCTCTTCTTCTTCTTCTTCTTCTTCTTCTCCCTCTTCTTTCTTCTTCTTCTTCTTCTTCTTCTTCTTCTTCTTCTTCTCCTCCTTCTTCCACTTCTTCTTCGTCTACTTCTTCTGGCTCTTCTTCTTCTTTTGCTTCCACCTCCTATTCCTGTTCTTTTCTTTCTTTCTATCTATCAATTTGTGCTACTCTATACTGTTCCATATGGTATGGTGAGAATCATTAAGTATCTACGATTAAATTTTTTCACATTCCATTCAATGCTTATTGTACGAACTCCTAGCTCTCCTTCTTCTTCTTTTTCGATCTCTTCTTCTCCTTCTTCTTCTTCTTCCTCTCCGCTGTCTTTTTTTAACCCAGATGTCATTCAAAACTTAATGTATTGCATCAAGTAGCTGCCTTATTATTCTCTGTAGCTCTATGGGTATGATTCTTCGTCTCATTTTTGTGTGTCTCCCTCTTCTTTCATACCTTTTCTTCTTCTTCTTTTTCTCCCATCTTCTTCTCCTTTTTCTCCCATCTTCTTCCTCTTCTTCTTCCCCTTCTTCTTCCCCTTCTTCTTTTCATTCCACTTCCTTTTCTTTTTCTCCTTTTCATTTCAGTTTTTTCATATGCAGCTTTCACAATGTTTTCTTCTAGTCTATGGTTGTATACGGGATCATTTATTTCTTATGGTTCAATTATTTTTCAACCAAAGATTTTTCATTCAACGATTTCAGGTAGAACTATCAACTTATCTCTCCATACTTCTATATTCTCTTCTCATCTTTTCTCTTCTTCTTCTTCTTCTTCATCGTCGTCTTCTTCTTCTTCTCCTTCTTCTTCTACTACTACTACTACAACTACGATTCTCCGAATGAATTAATAATTAGATTATGAATTAGATGATTAATGATAATAATTAAACTCACCACAACCCGTGCTTCATCTCCGCCAGAACTCCTGACAGTGGCTCCAAACCACTGATACGATTTCTGGTCTATTTGGCTTCCAGCTGAGTTGTTGTTATTGCCTGTAACAAAAATCAATAAATTTGTCATTATTTATGATACAAAATGTGAATAAATCATTTAATATCATTATATTGTTGAAATAGTCTCCATGTATCTAACCATTCACTACATAAGTTATGATATATTCTTGATTCTCTATTGATTGATACAGTAAGTACATAATCGAAATGATAGGGAGAGAAAAAACTGAGTTGTTGTTATTGCCTGTAACAAAAATCACTAAATTTATCATTATTTATGGAATAAAATATAAAAAAAAGGTAACCTTGTGCTATTTCTCTCCCAAATTTTGATAAGGTTACACATAGTCCCAAATAGGTTGTTCATTTTAAAATATTTTTGGTCCTAAATTATTTTTACAAGATAGATTTTTAGATTTAGATTCTTCAAAACCAAACACAGATGAAATATTTCACATTTTGATCACTTGAAAATATTCACATGAAGAAATAATTTTGCAGGACTGAAAATTAACTTAATATTCATATTGATTACATCTTCATTATTGTCCGAAATGATCAATGATTTTCATATCCCAAAATATCATATTATTTGTATCTGATTGAAACTATAGACCTTAAGGAAATACAGCAATAGACTGGCTTCTCCACACATCTGTGTAATCACTTGTCAGCTGATTTATTATGAATAATTCTATAGTCTGATTTGCACTCTAATATTGGCGTATGAAGGAGGCTCCTTTTTCCTTTTATATTATCCTTGAAATGCAAAATTTCCGAAAACCTTGTATATTAGTCGACGCCCAATTAAAAAAGGAACATACCTGTCAAATTTCGTGAAAATCTAATAACGCGTTTCGCCGTAAATGCGCAACATATGGACATATGAACATTTGAACATTCAAACATTAGAACATTTAAACATTAAGAGGAATGCCAATCCATCAACTTGAATGTTAGACCTCACTTCGCTCGGTCAATTGGTGGGTTGTTGGGAGTATGAGAGTATTAAGTTGTGTACAGATTCACGCGCCGCGAACATGAGCAATTCACTTTTAATCAGCTGATGCCAAGCTCTTTATTTCTGTATCTTACCGTTTCTGTAAAAATACAGATATAATCAGCTAATTAAAAGTCAATTGCTCATGTTCGCGGCGCGTAAATCTGGTCGCACCTTAAGAAGGGCACAGTATGAGAGACTACCAGCGTCACATAGCTTCACCAAAAACAACTACTAGGACTATCGGCTTCAGTTAACACTCACATTTGCAACATAG
>NC_052517.1:18902909-18943616 GCF_014356525.2 Nilaparvata lugens | reverse complement strand
TTGAACTTTAACAGAAATCAACTCTGAAATCTGGTAGAATGTCTCTTGAGTTTCGGAATAGACTTGTCAACTCTAGAAGTGTCAGTCGAGAGAGACTTTTTGACAGGGCTTGCAAAGAAATAGCTGCATAAAGGAGAGAGATAGAGTGAAGAGGTAGTACAATGCAAGAATAATTTGGATAAAAGGAGGAAGATGTTGGGGAAATGAGGAAGTGTGAAGAAGAGGAGATAGGAGTAGTAAGAGAGAGAGTGAGAGAAAATTCAACCAGACTAAGTTTTTAGAGATTCCAGAGAGAAATCATCTAATCTATATATATATATAAAAGCGAAATGGCACTGACTCACTCACTCGCAGAACTAAAAATCTACCGGACCAAAAACGTTCAAATTTGGTAGGTATGTTCAGTTGGCCCTTCAGAGGCGCACTAAGAACGGATTTGAAAAAAATTTAATTCTAAGGGTGGTTTTTAAGGGTTTAAAGTTCGTCTTTTAGCATGTATATTCTTCTTATTCCAATCTCTTAATTATAATAAATTGAAATGTACATACTATATGCTAATATAGAACTATAATCTAGAGAGAGTACTTCTTCGAAACAGTCGTTAACTGGTAACTAAATTAATAGTTTCAAGGGTTGGCATTAAGTTGAGTTGACTTTGTTAGGTTGGCAACAAGTTTGAAATGCATTTATCGCGGAAAAATTGATTGAGCACTGCTACTTCAATCAGAGCTATTCCTGGGAATATTATATTACTAGCTGTCAGGCTCGCTTCGCTTGCCATATCCGGTTAGCCAGACGTTTAGTCTGGACCCCCGACTGGATCGACATATGATCATCCTACAAATTCGCGAGCCTGCTGATCTCATTCTTGGACGATCCAGTCGGGGGTCCAGGGGGTGGAGCCCCCTGACTGGACGGATATGGCGAACGAAGCGAGTTTCAACGGATTGAAAATAATATCCTTCCCATCAACACAAGACCGGTATATAGGATATTAAATAGTATGAAATGAGAATGAATTGTTGAAAATAAATTTAGAGAAAAATCGGGGGAATATTGAATAAAATTTCTTCATCCACATAGAGTTTCACGTTTTAATGACAGTATTCGATTAATATTGATGTTGCTATCCTTGTCAATCAGCCTTGTAACATCTATCTTTGTATCATCTTATAGGGAGGACAAATTATAAAGTGAGCACCTGATTAACATTGGTGTTGCCTTCCTTGTCTATCATTCCACAAAGCAGATAGCAAATGTATCAAATCATAGTGTTGTGTATCAAGTTGAGATGATACTGTATCATATTGTGTTGATACTGTATCATGTTGTGGTTGATCTTGTTATTGAGGTCCACGTTATAATGGCAGTATTTGATTAACATTGGTGTTGCTATCCTTGTCTATCATTCCATAAAGCAGATAGCGAATGTATCAAGTCATAGTGTTGTGTATCAAGTTGAGATGATACTGTATCATATTGTGTTGATACTGTATCATGTTGTGGTTGTTCTTGCTCTATAGTGAGGTCCACGTTACAATGGCAGTATTTGATTAACATTGGTGTTGCTATCCTTGTCTATCATTCCATAAAGCAGATAGCGAATGTATCAAGTCATAGTGTGTTGTTATCAAGTTGAGATGATACTGTATCATATTGTGTTGATACTGTATCATGTTTGGTTGTTCTTGTTCTATAGTGAGGTCCACGTTATAATGGCAGTATTTGATTGACATTGTGTTGCTATCATTCCACAAAGCAGATAGCGAATGTATCAATCATAGTGTTGTGTATCAAGTTGAGATGATACTGTATCATATTGTGTTGATAGGTATCATGTTGTGGTTGTTCTTGCTCTATAGTGAGGCACGTTACAATGGCAGTATTTGATTAACATTGGTGTTGCTATCCTTGTCTATCATTCCATAAAGCAGATAGCGAATGTATCAAGTCATAGTGTTGTGTATCAAGTTGAGATGATACTGTATCATATTGTGTTGATACTGTATCATGTTGTGGTTGTTCTTGTTCTATAGTGAGGTCCACGTTATAATGGCAGTATTTGATTGACATTGGTGTTGCTATCATTCCACAAAGCAGATAGCGAATGTATCAAATCATAGTGTTGTGTATCAAGTTGAGATGATACTGTATCATATTGTGTTGATAGTGTATCATGTTGTGGTTGTTCTTGCTCTATAGTGAGGTCCACGTTACAAGGCAGTATTGTAACTTGTGTTTAACATGGTGTTGCTATCTTGTCTATCATTCCAAAGCAGATAGCGAATGTATCAAGTCATAGTGTTGTGTATCAAGTTGAGATGATACTGTATCATATTGTGTTGATACTGTATCATGTTGTGGTTGTTCTTGTTCTATAGTGAGGTCCACGTTATAATGGCAGTATTTGATTGACATTGGTGTTGCTATCATTCCACAAAGCAGATAGCGAATGTATCAAATCATAGTGTTGTGTATCAAGTTGAGATGATACTGTATCATATTGTGTTGATAGTGTATCATGTTGTGGTTGTTCTTGCTCTATAGTGAGGTCCACGTTACAATGGCAGTATTTGATTAACATTGGTGTTGCTATCCTTGTCTATCATTCCATAAAGCAGATAGCGAATGTATCAAGTCATAGTGTTGTGTATCAAGTTGAGATGATACTGTATCATATTGTGTTGATACTGTATCATGTTGTGGTTGTTCTTGCTCTATAGTGAGGTCCACGTTACAATGGCAGTATTTGATCAACATTGGTGTTGCTATCTTTGTCAATCATCCTTGTATCATCTTTGTATCATCAACTTGCTCTTCTTCTTCTCCTCCTCCGTCTTCTCCTACACCATTTTCTTCTCCTGTATTCTTCTTCTTCTTCTTCTTCTTCCTCTATCTACTAACTGTCTAGATAACTACACTATTCAATTATCTTGAAGCTATCGTTGCCAGTGATAAATCTATCCACCTGTATCATTGCAGTTATATACAGTATACAGATTCATTGCAACCTGTCAGCATAGCTTCGATGGCAAGCAGTGAAGTTATTCCATAAGTGTGATGCTGTCAGATTAAAATGAGTTTTGCTATTGTGAATTTTGCCTCGAGGCAGACGCATCTATCAATGATGTCAATTTAATCACAGATCATTTGTAGAGCATGTTTGCTGACTTAAGTCTGTGAAGACAACTGAAAAACATGTTTCCTTCCACGTTATTCTCTTTCATCTTCTTCTTCTTCTTCTTCTTCTTCTCCTTCTTCTTCTTCTTCTTCGTCTCCTCCTCCTTTTACTTCTAATTCTCTTCGTTTCTCAAACTTAATGACGTTCGACAGATGAATTTTTCTCTAAATCCTCATGCAATGTCTTCATTAAAGATTTGAGGTTATAGGTTCAGTTGAACGGATGGGGCGGTGGTGAAAGAAGAAGTATTACAGGTAGAAGAAGAAGAAGAAGAAGAAAGAAGAAGAAGAAGAGAAGAAGAAGAAGAAGAAGAAGAAGAAGAAGAAGAAGAAGAAGAAGAAGAAGAGGTAGCTGATGAAGAAGAAGAGATAGCTGATGATGAAGAAGAAGAAGAAGAAGAAAGAAGAAGAAGAAGAAGAAGAAGAAGAAGAAGAAGAAGAAGAAGAAGAGATAGCTGATGATGAAGAAGAAGAAGAAGAAGAAGAAGAAGAAGAAGAAGAGGTAGCTGATGAAGAAGAAGAACGTGAAAGGGAACATGTTTCAGTTGAGAAGAAGGAGTAGTAGGAAGAGGAGGTGCATGAGGGGAGGAAAAGAAGAAAAAGGAGAAGAAGGAGAAGAAGAAGAAGGAGAAGGAGTAGGAAGAGGAGGTGTATGAAAAGGAGGAAAAGAAGAGAAAGAAGAAGGAGGAGAAGAAGACAGGATAAGACAGGTGAAGAGATGGAAAAAGAAGAAGAAGAACAAGTCCTAGAAGGAGAAGAAGAAAAAGAAGAACAAGAACAAGAACAAGAACAAGAAAAAGAAGAACAAGAACTAGAAGAAGAAGAAGAAGAAGAAGAAGAAGAGGAGGTGGAGGATGAAGAAGTTGGGAGAATGAGATGATGATGATGATGATGATAAAGAATGGAGGGAATAGAATACGTGAAGGAAGAAAAAGGAGAATGGATGAACAAGAACAAGGAAAAAACGAGAAGAAAGAGGCGAAAATGGAGAAAATGGATAAGAAGAAAGAGAAAAAGGAGGAGAAATATACATTTGAACTACACTAAAAATGGGACAACATGTATTTGTTTCACAGAGAGGAAGTAATCCATCTGTATCTCATCAGCTGTAGTGAGGTCCACGTTATAATGACAGTATTTGATCAACTTTGGTTTTGCTATCTTCGTCTATCATTCGACAAAGCCGGTGGTACTATCCTTTTCTAGGTCCACAACGATGCCAATTATGTTTTTGACAGTGTAGAAATATAATAAATTAATGCAGAGAATCGGCATCGCTATTCTCCTATCTTTATCCACTGCCATTATAACGTGGACCACACTATAGTGCCAAAACTCTACATGCTCATCCTGTTCTATAGTGAGGTCCACGTTATAATGGCAGTGTTTGATTAGCAATGGTATTGCTATCCTTGTCTATCATTCAACAAACCGGATAGCGCTATCTCTTTCTCGCTTTGCTCTGTTCCCAGATAGTCTACTAACAATGTAGAATCAATAAATTAACAAAATATTACATCTAAACTACTAGTAGTTCTGTGAACAGTAGAACTCGCGCTCAGTAAGTTACATTGACCTGTTGTTATGTTTTCTCAAAAATTAATAAATAATTTATCAATTTAAAATGTCTAGAAAAAATCCTAAATAAATATAGAGCTTTCTGTCCTATCGTACCGTGACGTGTCGTCCCGGAATGTGAGTGTGAGCGCTGTTATCAGGTCTGGCTGCAACTGTCTACAACGTTGATGGAAACATACATTTTCAAGATGTTCGATATTTTTGAACGGGTAGTATTATAGTCCACTAGACAGCTGATTTATGATGAATAATTCTATAGTCTGATTTTTACTCTAATATTGGCGTATGAAGGAGGCTCCTTTTTCCTTTTATATTATCCTTGAAATGCAAAATTTCCAAAAACCTTGTATATACGTCGACGCGCAATTTAAAAAGGAACATACCTGTCAAATTCCATAAAAATCTATTACCGCGTTTCGCCGTAAATGTGCAACATATGAACATATAAACATTTAAACATTAAGAGAAATGCCAAACCGTCGACTTGAATCTTAGACCTCACTTCGCTCGGTCAATGAAAATTCATCATGGACTTATTGAAAAATATGGTTTTTTGCTCAATTATTTAAAACAAGAATGAATAGTTGATACTACATCAATAAACCTTCATCAGCTACCGTCTATAGAAGGCATTGACAAGACAGAGGATCGGCAACGTTGTTTTGCTATCTTTCTTCACTGCCATTATAACGTGGACCTCACTACAGAGTCCAAAATCTTAAGGGCCTATGTTAAAACTTGACAAACTAAAAACTTGACCAACTGGAATGTCCACGTTATAAAGGCAGTGTTTCATTAACAACGGTATTGCTATCCTTGTCTATCATTCAACAAAGCGGATAGCGCTATCTCTTTCTCGCTTTGCTCTATTCCCATATCCTCTAATTAACAATGTAGAATTAATAGTTAATTAACAAAATATTACATCTCAATTATGAAAATTATTGAAAAATATGATTTCTCACTTAATTATTTAAAACGAGAATGAACAGTTGATACTATACCTTCATCAATAAACCTTCATCAGCTACCGTCTATAGAAGACATTGACAAGATCGGCAACGTTGTTCTCCTATCTTTCTCCACCGCCATTATAACGTGGACCTCACTATACATGTTTTATCCTGTTCTGTCTCTGTCATCCTTATGACATCCATTTTCCTGAATCCTGTTATCTCCTTATCATAATTTGTGAATTTCATGACAAAGGCTCAACCAACTCCCAGTTAATTTCCGTTGCAGATTATATTATGTCATATTTGAAATTAGATGAATTCATATTTTTTGGCTGAATGATGATAGACCTACTTGTGCGTCATTAAATTAACGGGAAATTCCAGAGGAAAACTATGATAATTTTTGAGATAAAAGAGCAACAGTAGAGTTAATTTTAGGCTGTGAAAATCAGTTGATTGTAGAGTAATGAGTTAATCTATAACCTACAATTTTTTTCCGATAGTTGATCGATAAAGTAGATTAGATATTTACTTTCCTTGCCCTATTACCATAGGTAAGGAAAGTATTGCTTTCCGAAAAAAATTAAGGTACCCCAATTTCTAAATTTCTATACGTTTCAAGGTCCCCTGAGTCCAAAAAAGTGGTTTTTGGATATTGGTCTGTATGTGTGTGTGTGTGTGTGTGTGTGTGTGTGTGTGTGTGTGTGTGTGTGTGTGTGTGTGTGTGTGTGTGTGTGTGTGAGTGTATGTGCGTCTGTGTACACGATATCTCATCTCCCAGTTAACGGAATGACTTGAAATTTGGAACTTAAAGTCCTTACACTATGTAACATATTTAAATCTGGGTAGATGAAAAGCCCTAACAGAAATAGTAATAGGTCTAAAAATAAAGTAATTGGCTAATATCGCCAAGCAGATAATAATCAAGATAAGATAGCATCAGCTTGTTCTGGCTAAATGGTACAAGAACTTAAAAAGGATTTGAAGGAAGTTTATTACTCATAAATAGATTATTTATAAAATATTTGAAGATTGAGGTTAGGTAGATGTATTCACAGATCGGTGACCTAGAGATCGATCAAACCGAAGAACGTAGAATCTGACCAAAACCCCTTGGCAGAGCTTTATTGCATTCGGATGGTGTGCAATGTGAAAAAACACCCGTCCACGTGGCTAATTATTAGTTAGCATGGAATTAATATTAATATATATAATATTAACTAGCATGCAAAGAGCATAAATAAAAAACCAAATAAAAATAATTTAATGTATTCAGGAAATAAGAGTTACCAGGCGCATGAATACCTAATAAAATTTGCATGCACCAATAGTAAAACGGCAGTTAATAGGCGGCAACTGTAGGCCAATTCAAAAATATTTATATATATTTATATATTGTAGTAGATTTTGTGTAAAAATTTGTGTAATCTATGTTATCAATATGGCTCGAATGCAAAGAAATTATTAATCATATAATCTAAGCAATATTTTGGCATTTTTGTAAGATCTATTTGAATTTAATGGCGGAGGATTGAGATATTTAAATTTTATGCTAATTTGAAAGTCGGAAAGAGAATCTGTAAAACTTGAGAAGGAAGAACCAGCACTCGCCAGCCAGATGCCACCATAAGAGGACCCCAAATATTTTAGAGCGAAGTACCTTATTAATAATTTTGTAAAAGTTAAAGTTAAAGTAAATTATTAAATTTCTTAAAAGACTTCGTGATGCTATTGTGAAGCAGAAGTCATTTTTCATTTTAATTAAATTTATAACCCCCTGGAGGAGACGATTCCGGCTACCATATTCCCGGACCACATGGAGTTGGATCGACATCGGCGGCTTACAAGAAGATTTTCGACACGTGAGTGATTTAAATTTGAATTTAGTGATGGGCGCCCTAGTGCTTCGAAATAATCTGATGATCAAAGCTAGCTCGCCGAAAGGGTTATTATAAATTAAGAAATTAATAAGAGTAATACTTGCGCAAGTAAAAATTAGTATCAAAGGTATTTAATTGAAAGAAAAATATATAGATCAATATTTTAGAAATTTCTATTTAATCAAAGAAGTACGAAATCTAGGCTATCAAACGTATGCATACAATATTTAATTTTTGCAATACAATTTGCGATAATTTATCATAGTTCTAATTCACTAGATGAATGGCTCTACCTATTCCGTCAGGTGCCGAATCTTACACCCTGAGATAAAAATATATATTCGATACAAATAAATCTACTAAATACTAGAGATTTTAATATATAGATATATTTGGATTATTAGTGGCTAATTTATCAAGCTGATCTTAGAGCACATATTTATGATTGAATTATCCAAGCGACAAGTATTAGCAAGTACATGTCACAGCTACATGCCAAAGAATGCATATGATTTCAAGATAAAGGCACATGGTAATGATTCGTGCCATAAATCTAGAATATAAAGTTAGCCTGTGATATTTTTATTGATTTCAAATATTGTTCTATTTTTTATATTATATTTTTTATCGCTCTATATATATTTTTTGCCTCGACTGATCTTTGCATTATTTATGTAATATATGTGTAAAATTTTCATGGTGTGCAATTATTTTATATTCCTCATCTCTATAGTATAAGTATCATTTATATATATATATTTATTATTATTGAATTACAAGAGTTATTGGAGAAGCCCATATCTAGGCCTATCAAGATTTTTTAAGACTGAATACTATTAGAAAACCACGCCCTAATTATATTAAATCTCATGCTTTACCGACTGATGCCAAGCAGGAGGCTAATCGTTATTTTAATATAAAGAATAACGTGACAGAAAGACATGTCGCCCAACGTGATAGGCCACGGATACGGCAGAAAGACATGTCGTACCAACGTGGGACTGATGATGAGAGCCAAGCTCATTGAATAATTATTTGAAATTAGGTCAATAACCATATTGAAAATTATAGATAACTTATACGAGTTGTGAGGAAAACTGGCGAAGGGAAATTTGTATTACTTTTTGGGGAAACAATAGCTTTAAATAAAGAGAAATTATATGTTTTAAAGAAAATTTTATATTATTAGTACTGTAGAAAATAGATTTTATAGAGAGAGCTATTATATTTTATGGGCCTAAACTGCTAGTCAGAAATCAATGAATAGTATTATTATATTATAAGAGCTTAAGTAATAAATAGGTTACCTGGCTTGTAATGTCCATAGGCCTATCCTCATTTGTGTCCTTATTAATGCCTTGTTGGCCAAAACTTTCACTTTTTTAACAAACACTTGACACTTAATCCATTTTTAAAATATGAGTCTCTTTTCGTCCACGCAAAGTAAGGTAGCAGACACACTGCAGACGGCGATGGTAGCGGAGATCGACGCTGAGGGGGGCGCAATGGAGTCCAACGCCCAGATCTCTTCAATCACCGCCAAGAATCCTGTGAACAGTAATAAACCGTTAAATGTCTCCCAAGAAGCAATAAGAAGGGTTATAGTAGAGGGGATGATCAAGTCATTTTCTAATAGTTTAGAAAAAACAATGACCATGGCAATGAAGGACTTGAAGGCGGAAATGAAGGAAATGCGGGAATCACTGAAGGATACATCGGTAAGAATGGGTAAGGAGACTGCGGAAAGAATAGATAACCTACCAGCACAAAACACTTCACAAATTCATGAAATAGCTACAAACAGGAACAATAGTCAACTTATTTCCATAAATAAACAACAGAATAGTAAATCTACACAAATAGCTCACCTAAATTCTGATATAAATCAAAACAAAGTACAACTTAATTCATTGGAGACAGCCGTTGGAGAACAGCAATTATTTTCATCTGAATTAAATGCCGAAGTAGTAGATAATGAAACAGAAGCTTCTAGTCATTGGAAACAGGCCCAAGAGAAGTTGGTACAACTTGAAAGTCAAATACATCAATTTCCGCACGAGAATATAGAGCCTATTCCCATAGCAACGTTTGATTCACTACACAGTTTCAATGAATTAGGCCGTTTTGACAATACAGACCGCTATCTCCAACCTAAAGAATTTATAGATCAGATAAAACTAGTTCAATCATTAACACCCACCTCTTGGAATTTTTGGCGTCTTCGTTTGACTATTTATTGATTGGCGAACCCCTGATGTTCTTTCGGAGTAGAGCCCATGAATTTACATCATTGGATGAGTTTGTCGCTGTCTTCCTGGAACAGTATTGGAGCAGAAGTAAACAGTTGGACGTGCTAGCGGACATTATATCATGCGATTTCAACCCTAACTTAGACGGTGCATGTACCACTTTCGTCACTGCCCTACAGTTTAAAAATTCTCAATTGAGCGAGCCCATTAATGAATCGGCATTAGCAAGTATTATTTTAAAGAAGCTACCGTATCAAGTTAGAATGGCACTCGCCACACAACCCATTACTGATTGCAAGCAGCTGATTAATCATTTATATGGCATACAGTCTGTGATGGCAATGTCAAACCACCGTTCAGACCAGAGATATACACAAAATCAACATAACTCAAAAAGTAATCAGTATACCAGCCAAAACTATGAATCAGTACCACATGATTGCTCACGATCTACCCCTCAATTTAAACGCCGCTATAATCATAATCAAAATAACAGCTGGAATAATAGAAGTTTTCAGAATCGTCAAACAAATCATTATCCACAGCAAACCTATGAAAGAAATTATTATTATGGCCATGATCGATTTAACACAAATAATGATTACACTCAGAATAATTATAATAGAAATTACAAACCGCCACCTCAACAAATAAGTACAAACTACACATTAGAGCATGCGTCCAGATCAAATAAACAAAAAACACAAGATAACCCACCACCAAACACAGAGAAGACTACAGCTAAAAAATTACAAATACATGATAACCCCGATACAACCCACGCAAGCCCAGAAAAAATAGATAGAGAAAATAAAGATACTACAGCCTCATATACCACCTTTGTGAACGGTTTACCGAAAATATTAGAAAAACAGAAGTCAATACAAGACAGCCTACCATCAAAAACCGCCGCCAACAATGCACTTAAAACGCCCTATAAGCATCAATCCCTACTAAGTATCCTGTTCCCCACCGAAGAGCAACCCCGCCACTGAAGAGCCACTAATAAAAATAAACAGTTGCCAGGAAGAGACCGCCACCATACTACCCGCTTTGAAAGTCACACTCGCGCATCAAGAGACCGCCACCGCACCCGTGCATCATTCGACCCCACCAAGGCACCCCAAGGAACCCAGGATAGAGGACCAAGAGGATGACACCAGGGAGGACGGACTACCGGATAAGAGGAGCGACCACCGAAAGGCCCGGAGACGGAAGCGCCCGAGGACACCCAGCGGACATCAGGACAGAGAGGACGGCATTCGGGAGAGCATGCACCGCAAGGCCCGGAGGCGAAAGAAACGGAGGAACCGCGCGCGCCGATGGAGGCCGCATGCACGCTTCAAGAGGCAAAGGAGGATACCGGACCGACAACGAGAAGGACAGGAGCGGACCGACGGCATGCATCCGCGGCACATACGTTTCAAGAGGGCAAACCAGCTATGTGACCGGCAAAATGGGCCAAAGGAAGCAAATAATTGGAATAAAAATGGAACTAAAAGGACTACTACGGATTCGTGCATGAGCAACAATAGAATGGATTACTTGTGGGAGATAATAAAGGATAAACGGTGGCTAATAAGATTGGAAGAATTAAAAAATAATATTAATAAAGTGAAAGTACCTGGATATTATATGATGAGAGATTATGCTATTAAAGAGATAATAAATGTTTTGATATGGTGTGTAATGTTTGTAATTATGGCTGTGATATTAGTAAAAGACTGTGTTGTGGATAGGACGAAAAATATTGTATTGTTGTTGTTAAATGGATCTATTATTGATGATTGGAAGTGTTATATTATTGAATTGTTTATTATGATGATAAAGCCTAATAATGAATTTAAGTGGAAAGTATCGGATGAAGATGATTGGAAGACTTTGGATCAATTAAAAGAAATTATTATTAAAGGAACAAGGAGTTATTTGAAGAAAGAATACACCAGATACCGGGGTTTTATATTCATGAAGATAAATTAATAATGGGACAGCCTCAACAATCAACAAATGGATAGCAGATAACCAACCGGCCTACAGCAACATCTACAAACCGAATGCAAGAAGATGCAAGTAAACCACAACAATTCTACATGAAATATCATCGAATTTGAATAAATATGATAAGAAATCAAGGAAAACATTATTATCAAACCGATTACTAACCTTCCTTAATAAATTTAATATTGGTATAGGACCGCGTGGCAACAATCCAATGTTTAATTTCTTTCCAGCCGTTAGAAGCCTGCAATAAGAAAAAGAACAATTTTTAAATATGTAATTAAATTATATACATCAGATAAAAAAGGACACAAGCGGGGATAATAAAATTAAAATTTGTTAATTACCTTTTTAAGAGAAAAAATTGAGCAGTTAGGTTAATAGTTATGAAACTCGACAGCAAATTCTGTAGAACCAGTGACCAGCTGGCCAAAGCCACCCAAATCAAATGAATGTAATGTCTGTTGAACATATGTTTATAAAAAGAAGTACTGTACCCAAAGAGTTATTTATTATTGTTATTTATTATATTTATTAATGTCGATATATTTATTTATATGTTTTTATATTTATTACTTTTAATTATGCCACGTTTGTTACCTGAAAAGACTTAAAGTGAATACCAGTTACCAAAACCAAAGAGCCATTAGCAAAAGAAAGTATTGTACCTGATGTATAGAAAATTATTTATATTAAGACCTAAGAAATACTATAAGATATAAGCCCAGAAGTTTATGAATCGAAATTATTGTCTAAAAGGAATCATTTATGAGAATTATGAAATGTGTGTAGTTAAGTTGGCGGCCCTGCAAGCGGCGATTTCAAAAATTACTGTGTTGTAAATGTTGTCAGGAGGAGTGCGTTTAGAAGTTTATATTTATGATATTTTTATGTGTGTTGAGGAGGAGAATTTGTTATTGTTTTTGATAAAGGTATAAAGGAGATGCAGCAAATATGTCTGCGAAATGTGATAGAAGTAGGAGAGTATATTTATAAATAAAGTATAGTGTATATCAATGTATTGAAGGGTGGGTTTTCATTAAAAACATTGTGATTCTCAAATATTTTGAATTCAAACCCAGGGGCGCGTGTAACATATTTAAATCTGGGTAGATGAAAAGCCCTAACAGAAATAGTAATAGGTCTAAAAATAAAGTAATTGGCTAATATCGCCAAGCAGATAATAATCAAGATAAGATAGCATCAGCTTGTTCTGGCTAAATGGTACAAGAACTTAAAAAGGATTTGAAGGAAGTTTATTACTCATAAATAGATTATTTATAAAATATTTGAAGATTGAGGTTAGGTAGATGTATTCACAGATCGGTGACCTAGAGATCGATCAAACCGAAGAACGTAGAATCTGACCAAAACCCCTTGGCAGAGCTTTATTGCATTCGGATGGTGTGCAATGTGAAAAAACACCCGTCCACGTGGCTAATTATTAGTTAGCATGGAATTAATATTAATATATATAATATTAACTAGCATGCAAAGAGCATAAATAAAAAACCAAATAAAAATAATTTAATGTATTCAGGAAATAAGAGTTACCAGGCGCATGAATACCTAATAAAATTTGCATGCACCAATAGTAAAACGGCAGTTAATAGGCGGCAACTGTAGGCCAATTCAAAAATATTTATATATATTTATATAATTGTAGTAGATTTTGTGTAAAAATTTGTGTAATCTATGTTATCAATATGGCTCGAATGCAAAGAAATTATTAATCATATAATCTAAGCAATATTTTGGCATTTTTTGTAAGATCTATTTGAATTTAATGGCGGAGGATTGAGATATTTAAATTTTATGCTAATTTGAAAGTCGGAAAGAGAATCTGTAAAACTTGAGAAGGAAGAACCAGCACTCGCCAGCCAGATGCCACCATAAGAGGACCCCAAATATTTTAGAGCGAAGTACCTTATTAATAATTTTGTAAAAGTTAAAGTTAAAGTAAATTATTAAATTTCTTAAAAGACTTCGTGATGCTATTGTGAAGCAGAAGTCATTTTTCATTTTAATTAAATTTATAACCCCTGGAGGAGACGATTCCGGCTACCATATTCCCGGACCACATGGAGTTGGATCGACATCGGCGGCTTACAAGAAGATTTTCGACACGTGAGTGATTTAAATTTGAATTTAGTGATGGGCGCCCTAGTGCTTCGAAATAATCTGATGATCAAAGCTAGCTCGCCGAAAGGGTTATTATAAATTAAGAAATTAATAAGAGTAATACTTGCGCAAGTAAAAATTAGTATCAAAGGTATTTAATTGAAAGAAAAATATATAGATCAATATTTTAGAAATTTCTATTTAATCAAAGAAGTACGAAATCTAGGCTATCAAACGTATGCATACAATATTTAATTTTTGCAATACAATTTGCGATAATTTATCATAGTTCTAATTCACTAGATGAATGGCTCTACCTATTCCGTCAGGTGCCGAATCTTACACCCTGAGATAAAAATATATATTCGATACAAATAAATCTACTAAATACTAGAGATTTTAATATATAGATATATTTGGATTATTAGTGGCTAATTTATCAAGCTGATCTTAGAGCACATATTTATGATTGAATTATCCAAGCAGACAAGTATTAGCAAGTACATGTCACAGCTACATGCCAAAGAATGCATATGATTTCAAGATAAAGGCACATGGTAATGATTCGTGCCATAAATCTAGAATATAAAGTTAGCCTGTGATATTTTTATTGATTTCAAATATTGTTCTATTTTTTATATTATATTTTTTATCGCTCTATATATATTTTTTGCCTCGACTGATCTTTGCATTATTTATGTAATATATGTGTAAAATTTTCATGGTGTGCAATTTATTTTATATTCCTCATCTCTATAGTATAAGTATCATTTATATATATATATATTTATTATTATTGAATTACAAGAGTTATTGGAGAAGCCCATATCTAGGCCTATCAAGATTTTTTAAGACTGAATACTATTAGAAAACCACGCCCTAATTATATTAAATCTCATGCTTTACCGACTGATGCCAAGCAGGAGGCTAATCGTTATTTTAATATAAAGAATAACGTGACAACTATAAGGATCCAACACGAAGAATTTCGATCAAATGCGATTCAAGATGGCGGCTAAAATGGCGAAAATGTTGTCAAAAACAGTGTTTTTCGTGATTTTCTCGAAAACGGCTCCAACGATTTTGATCAAATTTAAACCTGGAATAGTCATTGATAAGCTCTATCAACTGCATTAAGTCCTATATCTGTAAAAATTTCAGGAGCTTCGCCCCATCTATGCAAAGTTTGATTCTAGATTCTCAATTATCAGCCTTCATATACAATTTAAACAAAAAAATTCAAGTATAAAAGATTGAGCATGAAAATTTCTACAATTAATGTTCAGTAACATTTTCACCTAAAATTGTGAATAAGCTCGAATCCGAGAAAATGAGATTATTCAATTGCAAACTGTTGGCAAATATTGATTCTATTAAATCATTCACTATGAAGAGATAGCAGACTTCGTGTGTCTCCAGCGTTATTGTCCTGTCACCAGCTGGCTTTGATCTTAGAGTAGTAGACTTGAGATGCGCGGGAACACTAGCGTCAGGTGATCAATTTTCATAACGGCAAGGAAAGTTGTGTGAGTGCACCACACCAGTTTTTTTCATTCTAGTTAGTTACTATATTTTGGCTCATACACTAATTTACAATAGATGACAGTATATAGTGTGGTTCACGTTATAATGGCAGTGGATGAAGATGAGAAAACAGCGTTGCCTTGGCACTGCCTTAATTAATTATATTTCTACATTGTCAAAGACAGATTTGGCATCGTTGGGGAGCTAGAAAAAGATAGTACTACCTGCTTTGTGGGATGATAGACAAGGATAGCAAAATCAATGTTAATCAATTACTGCCATTATAACGTGGACCTCACTATAGAACAAGAACAATCACATCATGATACAGTATCAACACAATATGATACAGTATCATCTCAACTTGATACACAACACTATGATTTGATACATTCGCTATCTGCTTTGTGGAATGATAGACAAGGATAGCAACACCAATGCTAATCAAATACTGCCATTATAACGTGGACCTCACTATAGAACAAGAAAAACCACAACATGATAGAGTATCAACACAATATGATACAGTATCATCTCAACTTGATACACAACACTATTATTTGATACATTCGTTATCAATTCTGCTTTGTGGAATGATAGACAAGGATAGCAACACCAATGCCAATCAAATACTGCCATTATAACGTGGACCTCACTATAGAACAAGAACAACCACAACATGATACAGTATCAATACAATTTGATACAGTATCATCTCAACTTGATACACAACACTATGATTTGATACATTCGCTATCTGCTTTGTGGAATGATAGACAAGGATAGCAACACCAATGCTAATCAAATACTGCCATTATAATTTTGAATTCACTATAGGTAATAACTTATTCAACGAATTTTACAAAGTATGAAGATTGAATGCAATTTGAACATCGATAGAGGAAGACAAAAAAATTATAGAATTGTAAAATCAAGAGAAAGTAGAAGAAATTAATAGAAAAGATTTACCCATAAAATCCAGATAGTATTAAATATATTAGATTAGATTAGAATTCTTCATTTATGTATCTATATATATAAAAGCGAAATGGCACTCACTCACTCACTGACTCACTCACTCACTCACTCGCATAACTAAAAATCTATCGGACCAAAAACGTTCAAATTTGGTAGGTATGTTCAGTTGGCCCTTTACAGGCGCACTAAGAAATCTTTTGGCAATATTTCAACTCTAAGGGTTGTTTTTATGGGTTTAAAGTTCGTCTTTTAGCATGTATATTCTTCTTCTCCCAATCTCTTAATTATAATTGAAAAATTCCATATCATATGTTACTATAGAACTATAATCTAGATAGAGTACCTCTTCGAAACAGTTGTTAACTGGCAACTAAATTAATAATTTTGTCAGGTTGGCATTAAGTTGAGTTGACTTTGTTAGGTTGGCACCAAGTTGAAGATTTAAATGCATTTACCGCGGAAAAATTGATTGGGCACTGCTACTTCAATCCTGGGAATATTATATTACTAGCCGTCAGGCTCGTTTCGCTCGCCATATCCGTTTAGCCAGACGTTTAGTCTGGACCTCCGACTGGATTGTCCTAACATATGATAAAAATGCTCAAATGAAAAATGCAGGCGAGCGAAGCGAGCCTGCTGATCTCATTCTTGGACGATCCAGTCGAGGGTCCAGGGGGCGGAGCCCCCTTGCTAGACGGATATGGCGAGCGAAGCGAGCCTGACGGCTAGTGTTACAATATAGACTCATACACAATTAAATGACAATATTGCTAACTAAACAAATTTCACAGAGTATGAAGAAATAATATAAACCGTTATGATGATCGATTACGCATTGAATTTGGCTAATATAGTATTGTGATGTAACTTCATAAATCGGCGGTGTTTCAACAAACAATAATTAATTTTATTATTGTTTGTGTTGATTGGAAGTGTTCATGGGAAGGATATAGAGTAATATCCTTCTCATCAACACACGACCGGGAAGAGAGATTGATTGATTGATTGAGTACTTTATTTATGTAGATTACAATATATACTGGCTTATACACTTATATACAATAGCTTACAATACAGCAAAATTATAGATGAATTTACATAATATAGACTAAGAAAATAATTATTGAACTGTATATGATATGAAAAAGCAATTTGTAATATAATAACTATAGATAATAATTATATGTTATGCATCTACATAAATTGGCGGAGCTTTGGACATATCAATGTCCATTCTTCGGAAAGAATATTAAAAATATCCTCCCCACTAACTCTCTACCAAAACGTTAATTTAATTAATTAAACTAATAAGGATTTATTTATTAATGGAAATTTTGTAAAAGTTTTAATTAATATAAATATTTAAGAGAAAAAAAAAACAGAAAATTGATAGAGTAAAATAATTATATAGGTAGATAAGAGAGAGAGAGAGAGAGAGAGAGAGAGAGAGTGAAGGAAGAGCGATAGGAGTAGAAAAAGGACAAAGAGAAGAAGGAGAAATATTGAAGAATTGGAAGAATAGAAGGAGGGGAAAAGTGGAAGAGATAGAAGAAGTGGAAGCAGTAGAGGAAGTATAAGAAGAAGACGAAGAAGAATAAGAAAAAGAAAAAGGGGAAGAAGAAGAATGGTGAGGGAAAGAAGAAGTGGGGAGAAGTGAAAGGTGTAGAAGAAGTAGAAATAGAGGGAGAAGAAGAATAAGAAGAAGCAGAAAAAAAAGAGGAAGAAGTAAAAGAAGAAGAGGAAGAAGGAGAAGAAGAAGAAGAAAAAGAAGCAATAGTCGAAAATGAAAAAGGAAAATCGAGATGCAAACAAAGTACATAAAAGGTTGGCAAGCTGTTTAAATAATTGCTGTAGAAAATGTTTAAAATATTTGGAATGACTTAACCTGAAATTGATCCCAACTGTAGTAGAATTTCCTACTTCAATCTGTCAGTATTGTTTGAATAGGAAGCAATGATGTTATCTCATAAGGAATACTGACAGATTTGAGTGAATCTCACGTTAAATGTTCCGCTGATATTCTTTACTTGATAGAAGCTATTTTGTTTCACTTAACAATCTACTATAATAACAGAACATGACTATAAATAAAGATGTCTGACATAAAATAATGGCCCATATGAATAAAACGAGAGCAAATGCTCATGAGCAAGAGCATGAAGCATGAGGTTTTGCTCATGAGCAAAAGGTAGAAGCAAAAGCTTTTGCTCATTTTTATATGAATAAGCTTTACCTTATGCTCCTGAACTCCGTGGAGCAAATTCATCGGCTGATTCGCTTTTGTAGCCTTACTTTGTTTTTATAGCTCACGGAAGCGCTAAATATGCAAGTAGGGGGCTCTAGACTAGACTCACCTTTTTTGAAGCATTTGCTTCAAAAGTTGAGCAAATGATCAAGTTTGTTCATACAATTTTGAGTATAAGCTTTTACTTTTGAGCAGATGCTCAAACTATTTTTTTGATGAGCATGAGAAAAAGGTTTTACTCACGTTTATTCATAGAAAATGAAGCAAATGCTCCACATTTTAGAAGTATATGCAAATGCTCAACTTTATTCATATGGCCCAATGATTGTGTAGACCTACTCTTTCAAGAATGTATTCGATCAAAAGCTCTGGTAAAGTCAGAAATGCATTGAGAGATGTTATGAATTTGAACTGAAGATGATCATATACAAAAGGTGAGAATTGTGCAAGATTTTTCCTGTGATCACAATCTATAGTGAGGTTCACGTCATGACAGTATTTAATCAACATTGGTGTTGCTATCCTTGTCTATCATTCCACAAAGCAGATAGCGAATGTATCAAATCATAGTGTTGTGTATCAAGTTGAGGTGATACTGTTTCATATTGTGTTGATACTGTATCATATTGTGCTTGTTCTTGTTCTATAGTGAGGTCCACGTTATAACGGCAGTATTTGATTAACAGTGGTGTTGCTATCCTTGTCTATCATTCCACAAAGCAGATAGCGAATGTATCAAATCATAGTGTTGTATATCAAGTTGAGATGATACTGTATCATATTGTGTTGATACTGTATCATGTTGTGGTTGTTCTTGTTCTATAGTGAGGTCCACGTTATAATGGCAGTATTTGATTAACATTGGTGTTGCTATCCTTGTCTATCCTCTTCTATTCTAGCTGAAGTTACTTCATGCATTTCACGAACATAACCTAGTTCAAAAATTCCGAATCAAGAATTTTGTTGAATTTGGCAAAACTTCCACCTGGAGCGCTGAAGGTGGTTTTTTGTAGCAGTTTTGCTGTTCCTATTTCGGAACAGAGAAACAAACTCGACTGTAAAGAAAACATATGGTTCCATTACAGTAGAGTAAATGCTGTAATGAGAATCATATGTTCATTTGTTCTGCTAACAGCTGTTTACCGGCTTGATTTCATGCATGGAAAACAGCTGAGATTGAATGACTATGACAAAAATTATATTAGTCAAAATGATAGGAATGCGTGAACCTTAGACCAGTTATAGAATAGACACGGCTCATTGTATATTCATACTAAAAGTCGATGAAGCCAACATCGTCAGCCAAATCCACCCATCTTGACGTCACAGCAATGACGTCACGAATGGTAAAGACATTATAGAAAACTTTTTTGAGTTTGTTGTGTGTTAAACTTACATTGTTGTTAGCTTGGTTGTGACGTCAAGATGGGTGGATTTGGCAGTAGATGTTGGCTTCAGAGGCTAGACTTCCCAGCGTGTCTATTCTATAACTGGTCCAAGGCGTGAACACACACATTTAATCATTCATCAGCCGATTACGGATATGTATTTGAACAGAAACAGAACTCCAGTCAAAAATTTATCCGAACTTTTGTATTCTTTCAATACTATGAAGTTATTGAAAGATTATGTCCGTTTAAGGAATGCATATATCTATCTCTCCACTGGTTCTTACCGAATGAACGGATGCAGGAGAAGAAGAAGAAGAAGAGGAAGAAGAAGAAGAAGAAGAAGAAGAAGAAAGAGGAGAACAGGAGTGATAAGCTTCTAAAAAAAACAGATGGCTGTTATCTGAACTATCAGTTTCATGTTAAGAGCTCAACATAAATCATCAAAAACATAAATTATTGCACTGTTCAAAATTTCTTCTGCTATTTTTCTCTTCACATTATTCTTCTTCCTCCTCTTCCTCCATCTCTCTCACTTTATCCCTTTCTCTCTCATTCTATCTTGTCATCCCATTCTTTCCTCCCTCTTATTGTTCTCCCACTTCTTCTACGTTTTCTTCTTCTTTTTCTTCTTCTTCTCTGTCTTTTTCTTCTTCTTCTTCTTCTCTGTCTTTTCTTCTCCTTTTTCCCTGTTTCCCTTCTTTTTCATCATCATCATCATCATCTTCTTCTTCTCTGTCTTTTGTTCTTCTTTTTCCATGTGTTTCCCACCTTTTTCATCTTCTTCTTCTTTTTCTTCTTCTTTGTCTTTTTCTTCTTCTTTTTCTTTGTTTCCCTCCTTTTTCATCATCTTCTTCATCTTCTTCTTCTCCTTCTTCTTCTTCTTCTTCTTCTTCTTCTTCCTCTTCTTAATGTTCTTTTTCTTTCTCTCCTTATTCTTCTTCTTCTTCTTCTTCTTCTTCTTCTTCTTCACCCTCTTCTTCTCCTCCTTCTTCTTCTTCTTCTTCTTCTTCTTCTTCTTCTTCTTCTATCACTTCTTCTTCTCCTTCTTCTTCTCCCTCCATCTTCTTTTTATTCTTCATTTTCCTCTCCTACTTGTTATCCGTCCATCTTCTTCATCCTCGACTTCTCTTCATTTTTTTCTCTCTCACACTTTTCTCTCTCTCTCTCTCTATCGCTCTCTCTAATTCTATTCTAAAAAAAAACTATTCTATTCTCTCTTTCTCTCTGATATCACAAGCCGGCCCGCTCAAAAGCTGCTGACAATTTTATAGCTTCGATAAAAGCATTAGAAATCGCTTCATAAAGAAAGGAGAATAAATTCTTCGGCTTTTATTTTGTCTGTTTTTTGGTAGTCGGTGAATTTATTTGTTTGATAAATATCTGCTGTTTGCATTTTTACAGTGAAACTAAAATGGAAAAACTGGGAACTGGAAATGGTATGCGAGGTTGGAATCTTTCACATTTGAAAAATCAAAATGGAATATTCATTTTATCATTTGTTTTGTCTTGTATGTTACCTCCTTCTTCACCTACTTCTTCTTCTTCCTCCTTTTTCTCAGATTCTTTTCACATTCCCTGTTTCCTCTTCTTTGTTCCATTGTTTACAACTTTCCTTATTCTTCCTCATATTTTTCTTCTTCCATCATCTTTAATTTGAATAACAAATAGTGAGTAGGTTTTTATGATTTTGTATTCAAATTTTTTAAATAAGTGCCATATTTCTAAAATTTTTAATTTATTGTGATACATTCTGTAATTTATTTAGAGTATAAAATCAACCTTCAAAATTCAAAATTTTAAATCATCATTCTTGGACCGAAAATCAAGTAACGAAGCAGTGTGTGATCATATAACCTTATCTTTTGGACAACATTAACATTTTATCAAAATTTTTGGAGAGAAATAGTACAGGCTCAGCCTAGTTTTTCCTCCAATGTCATAATTTTATTATGATTATAGTATTTTATACAATAAATAAAATGAAAATAAATGAAAATGAATCATTCATAATCTTCATCACATCTCCTACATTGACTCCACTTTCCACATTTCCATCTTTTATCTTCTCTTCTACTCTTTCTAATTTTTCTCCTCTTCCTTCCGATCCTCCTTATCCTTCCTCTCCTCCTCCTTCTCCTTCTTCTACTCTTTCTCCTGATTCTTCTCATGCTTCTGTCTCATTATTTCTCCTTTTCTCCTGATCCTCAACATTCTTCTCTCTCCTTTTTCTCCTTCTTCTTCTCCTATTACTTCTCCGGTCGTGTGTTGATGGGGAAGATAATTCAAAATCCATTTCAGACAGTGGACAACATTATATATTAATACACTGCCGATTTATGGAGTTACATTATAATAAGGATATACGAATACATTCAATTTTAAATGCAATTAATCATTTTTCATACTTTACAAGCTTAAAATAATTAGATATACTCTCATTAATTGGAAATAATGAGTGTATAAGTAATTCTATTATATTAAGCAAGCAATTTCTGTATTTTTATATATTTGGTTATTTTTATATCTGGCTATTTCTATATCTGGTTATTTATGTCCAACGGGTCTCGAAAACGGCTCTAACGATTTTCACGAAATTTGGAAACATAGTAGGTTTATGATTTAAAGATTCGATTGCACTAGGTCTCATCCTTGGGAAAACTCGCTGAACGACATTAGAAGGATAATTCATCCTTGGCTGAAACAGCTGTGGATAGAAAAAAGTGAGTATGTGAAAAATCAAAATATCGCATCCTAGAAACTCATTAGATGACGTATAGCCAGCTGTGAAATATAAACACGATCATTTTAGAGAATTGTGTTATGTTTATCAATGAATAAATATAACGAGCTAAGCTCGGTGCCCCGATATTAATATATTATAACTCTAATTTATTATCAGGAATGAAGGAATCAATTTAATCCAATCTAACTCTTCCCCACTCCTTTACTTATCCTTCGTTTATCTTCTTCACTTTTGGTAGAGAGTTAGTGGGGAGGATATTTTTAATATTGTTTCCGAAGAATGGACATTGATATGTCCAAAGCTCCGCCAATTTATGTACATGCATAACAATATCATTATTATCTATAGTTATTATATTACTAATTGCTTTTTCATATCATATACAGTTCAATAATTATTTTCTTAGTCTATATTATGTAAATTCATCTATAATGTTGCTGTATTGTAAGCTATTGTATATAAGTGTATAAGCCAGTATATATTGTAAACTACATAAATAAAGTACTCAATCAATCTCTCTTTTTCTGTTTCTCCATCCTTTTTTCTATTCTTTTTCCATTTCTATTCCATTTTTCTTTCAAGCACTACCAAAATTCTATCTCATTAATTACTTCTATGTTTTATTTCTTATGAAGAATTCAACTTCTTATCCTTTTCCTTCTCTCTTCTCTCTTTTCTATTCTCCATCTCTTTTCCATTTTATCCTTCTCCATCTCTCTTCTATTCTCCATCTCTTTTCCCTTTTATCCTTCTCCATCACTCTCCTCTCTATCCTCTATCTCTTTTCCCATCTATCCTTCTTCATCACTCTCCTCTATTCTCCATCTCGTTTTCCTCCTATCATTCTCCTTCTCTCTCCTCTATTCTCCATATCTTTTCCATTTTATACTTCTCCATCTCTCTTCTCTATTCTCCATATATTTTCCATTTTATCCTTCTCCATCTCACTTCTCCATTACCTTTCATCCTTCTTCATCTATTCTCCATCTCTTTCCCATCCTTTCCTTCTCCTTCTCTCTTCTCTATCATCAATATCTTTATCATCCTATCCTTCTCCTCCTCTCTCCACCATTCTCCATCACATCTCGATCTCTCTCCTCTATTCTCCATTTCTTCTTCCTCTTTTCCTCCTAACCTTCCCCTTATTTTCTGTCTTCTATCACTTTGCAGTCATCAATCAGAAGCTGTTTAACCTCTTAACGTTGGGGGTTCTCAACATTATATACCACACACACACACACACACACAAATAATCCATTAGTATATAAGGCAAGCTTGCAGAGGTCGCGACCTTTCTAACCATATTTGGCTATCAACACTTCTTTCTCCTTCTTCTTCTCTTCTTCTTCTTCTTCTTCTTCTTCTTCTTCTTCTTCTCCTTCTTTTCATCCTCCCCCTTCTTCTTATTCTTCTTCTTCCTCTCCACCCTCTTATTTCTCTCTCCTAGTGTTTCAGCAATAATCAACCAACTGTGCCACATGTATAATACAGTCGAACCTCTCTATAACGAACCTCCACTAAACGAAATCCTCTACACAACGAATTTTTACCTGGTCCCATGACATTTTAGAGTTTTGGCTGCTTATTTACCTCAATTCAACGAATTTCGGTCCTCTCAACAACAAAGTTTTCACTTGACTCCAACATACAATTTGTAGAGTGTACAGGAAGCAGACGGTCATTTTCAAGAAATTGTTTAGTTTCAGCAGAAAGGTCAATTGACTAAAAATAATGGAAATTCAGGGAGAAAGAAGATAAGGTGGTAGCCAGTTAATAGAGGTTGAAACACATGTCGGAAATTGAATGCAAGTTACTGGAAATTGAATTCCAAGAAGTTGTAATTTGTAGACCAGGCCGGTGAACGACTGGACTTTTCCATTCTTGCTTTTGTAACACATTTCAATGAGTGTGAATGAAGTAGAAAAATATTGCTACATAATATGTACTTTGATTAAACTCCACTAATAGTACAAACCAAGCTTTCTGGAAATAATTGGTGAGTTTACTTACTTAGCCATTTGCAGCTTTAGTATTTACAAGTTTGTGTTTCTTCAATGGTTCCAAATTTCCTTAAATAGCTGAATATTATTTGTTACAAGTCGTAATTGAGTGGAATATTTCTAATCAATTTATTAATTCAAGCCATCTAAATTCAAAATTTATAGTTTTCATGTTTATTTTGGACTGGAATTTTGTGAAAATTGTACACGTGAAATTCTAACCTCATCTTGGACTTTGTCACCTATAAATTTGGAAGAAAAATAGCACAAGGACTACCTTATTATTTTATCTACCAATGTTATTACATCAGTCTCATATGTATTGCAAATAAATGAAATAAAATATATACATTCTATAAATATTCAGAAAAACATTTTTTTTTTTTTATTTTAAACAGCATGAATTTTCAAATTTCCATATTAATATTGGCCTAATAGGTACCCTACCTACATTCGCGATGATATGTTTTATGTCATATTCATTCATTTACGGCCGTGATACGACATTACAAGATCCATAAGATCGTAGCAGTTTTCTTGACAGAGCAACCTCTCAATAACGAATACCTCTCTGCAGCGAATTTTTTCTCGGGATAATCGACTCCGTTATACAGAGGTTAGACTGTAATTGAAATTTCGCATACTCATTTTTACTTTCCTTGCTCTATTACCATAGGTAAGGAAAGTATTGCTTTCCGAAAAAAATTAAGGTACCCCAATTTCTAAATTTCTATACGTTTCAAGGTCCCCTGAGTCCGAAAAAGTGGTTTTTGGGTATTGGTCTGTATGTGTGTGTGTGTGTGTGTGTGTGTGTGTGTGTGTGTGTGTGTGTGTGTGTGTGTGTGTATGAGTGTATGTGCGTCTGTGTACACGATATCTCATCTCCCAGTTATCAGAATGACTTGAAATTTGGAACGTAAGGTCCTTACACTATAAGGATCCGACACGAACAATTTCGATCAAATGCAATCCAAGATGGCGGCTAAAATGGCGAAAATGTTGTAAAAAACAGGTTTTTTCGCGATTTTCTCGAAAACGGCTCCAACGATTTTGATCAGATCCATACCTGGAATAGTCATTGATAAGCTCTATCAACTACAACAAGTCCTATATCTGAAAAAAAATTCAGGAGCTCAGCCCCAACTATGCAAAGTTTGATTTTAGATTCTCAATTATCAGCCTTTAAATACAATTTAAACAAGGAATTTCAAGTGGAAAATATTAAGCATGGAAATCTCTGCAATTAATGTCCAGTAAAATTTTCACCTAGAATTGAAAATAAGCTTGGAATCCGAGAAAATGTGATTATTAAATTGCAAACTGTTGGCAACTGTTGGTTCTATTAAATCATTCACTACGAAGAGATAGATGACCTCGTGTGTTTCCAGCGTTATTGACCTATCACCAGCTGTCTCATATCTTTGAATAAGTAGACTTGAGATGCGCGGGAACACTAGCGTCAGGTGATCAATTTTCTTAACGGCAAGGAAAGTTGTTTGAGTGCGCCACACCAGATTTTTATAAATTCTACTCCAACTAATAATTTATCATATTGTCTCAATTTTTTCCAACCCTTTCTATTTTTTAGTACAGCTACATTATAGTTATTATATTGTTCCATTATCATAGTACAAAACTGATGATTATAAGCAAGAATAACATAAATGGAGATTACCTATATATCAATCAAGCACTAGTGGAAAGAGTAAATAAGTATAGCAACCTGGGAACCATAATATATGAAGAATGGGATATTACTGAGGAAATAAAATCAAGAATGGGAAAGGCCAGATCAGCTTTCAATAGAATGGGCTCCATCTTCAAGAGCAAGAATTTCTCCCTAGAAACAAAGATGAAAAATCTGGAGTGGCGCACTCACACAACTTTCCTTGCCGTTATGGAAATTTATCACCTGAAGTTAGTGTTCACGCGCATCGACTCTACTACGCAAAGATCTGAGCCAGCTGGTGACAGGACACTAACGCTGGAGACACACGAGGTCTGCTATCTCTTCATAGTGAATCATTTAATAGAATCAACAGTTGCAATTGAAATAATAACATTTTCTCGAATTTTGAGCTTATTTCAAATTTTAGGTGAAAATGTTACTGAACATTAATTGTTGAGACTTTTATGCTCAATCTTCACCATTTGGAATTTTTTGTTTAAATTGTATGTGAAACTGAAAATTGTGAAATCTAAAATCAAACTTTACCTAGATGGGGCGGAGCTCCTGAAATTTTTACAGATATGGGACTTTTGGCAGTTGATAGAGCTTAACAATGACTATTTTAGGTATAAATTTGATCTAAATCGTTGGAGCCATTTTCAAGAAAATCGCGAAAAACCATGTTTTTGACAACGGACTTGAAAACCGATTTCGAGCCGGAAAAATCTCATTTTCTGCTCTAGGTGCGAAATATACTATTGAAAAGAGGGGCCCAGGAAGAAGAATAATTTCTTGGCTAAACAACATTCGATCCTGGTGTGGAAAAAGCTGCATGAAAATATTTCGTATTGCCGTGGATAAAGTGAAAATCGCCATGTTGATCGCCCATGTTCAAAACGGACAGGCACAACAAGAAGAAGAAGAAGATCATAGTACAGTTGTTCACTTATTCAAGGCTATAATAAATAGATAATTATTATTTAACGGAAATCCCAAATAAAATTAAATTAAAAAAATGCACTCTCTATTTAATTCCAGCTATAATAAATACTTTGACGTATTTAACGCGAAATTAAACCCTAGTAAATTTATTACTGAATTCACCCTGAGATGAAATAATGCTAAATGGAATGAAATTAGTGACCTACAATATTTATATAATTGAAAAATTTTGAATTCAATTCTGAAGATTCATAGAAAAACAAATCGCTTAGAATGTTGATTTCAATTTGAGTAAATTTTTCATTTCTCTATCATTTACAATCCATCCACTGTTCAATCTATGTATTCCATTGAGTATTTATACAGTTAATTGATGGACTGTTAATTCATCAATGATTTCCTTTTTACTGTATCAATCTACAATAATTAGTTTACTCTTTAAATCAAGTTTAATCAGATATTGTCAGACTAACGTCGATCTTTGGTTTCTTAGAAAGCTCAGCTTCCGTTAGATTCTGCCATTGAGCTGATTGTAATTGGGATTCAAATAGTGTACTGGAAGAGAGTGATAGAGAGAGAAAGAGAGAGAGAGAGAGAGAGAAATGCATCTGACAGTGGTAAGAGAAATCTTGTCAAGTGGTCAGTTTAGATTGGAGATGAAAACAAATAAGGAGAGGAAGAAAAAGGAGATAAAGAAGAAGTGGAATAAGAAGAAGAATTCAAGAAGTGGATGGTGGGGAAGAAGAAGGAGAAGAAGAAGAAGAAGGAGAAGAAGAAGAAGATGAAGAAGAAGAGAATCTGTCAAGAGACAAACTAGTGTCAAGTGTCTGTAGTTGGAGAACTACCACTTGGAGCCTGTTTTATTCACCTTATCTAGATGCTCACTACATACTTTAGAGTTGCTTTATTCTTCTTATTCTTCTTCTTCTCCTTCTTCTTCTCCTTCTTCTTCTCCTTTCTTCTTCTTCTTCTTTTTCTTCTTCTTCTTTGTCTTCTTCTTCTTCTTCTTCACCTACCTTTCAACTTCTTCTTATTGATTTTTTCCGATTTTTTCTTCTTCTATTTCTTTCTTCTTTTTTTCTTCTTCTCCTCCTCCTCCTTTTCTGTTTTTTTTCTCTTTAATATTCATATTGATTAAAACTTTTACAATTATTCCATTAATAAATAAATCCTTAGTTTATATAACGAAATTAACGTTTTGGTAGAGAGTTAGTATGGAGGATATTTTTAATATTCTTTCCGAAGAATGGACATTGATATGTCCAAAGCTCCGCCAATTTATGTACATGCATTACAATATTATCTATAGTTATTACAAATTGCTTTTTTTTCATATCATATACAGTTCAAAAATTATTTTCTTAGTCTATATTATGTAAATTCATCTATAATGTTGCTGTATTGTAAGCTATTGTATATAAGTGTATAAGCCAGTATATATTGTAATCTACATTAATAAAGTACTCAATCAATCAATCATTCAATCTACTTTTACTTCTCTTTCTTATTTTCTTCTCCTCCCTCTCTTCCCTTTTTCTTAGAAGAAGAAGCTGAAGAAGAAGGAGATGAAGAAGAAGAAGAAGAAGAAGAAGAGGAAGAAGAAGAAGAAGAAGATGAAGAAGAAGAAGAGGAAGAAGAAGAAGAAGAAGAAGAAGAAGAAAGAAGAAGAGGAAGAATAAGAAGAAGAAGAAGAAGAAGAAGAAGAAGAAGAGGAGGAGTAGGAGTAGAAGAAGATGGAGAATAAGAAGAAGAGGGAGAAGGAGTAGAAGGAGAAGAAGAAGAAGAAGAAGAAGAGGGAGAAGGAGTAGAAGAAGAAGAAAAAGTAGAAGAAGAAAAAGAAGGTGAAAAATATACAGAAGATAGAAAACAGTGAACAAAAAATAAAGGAGAGAAATCTGAAAACAAAAAATCTAGAATCTAACACTGAGCATGCGTGTATGTATCATAGAAAATAATCAGTGATACATCTATAGTGAAGTCCACGTTATAATGACAGTATTTGTTTAACTTTGACTTTGCTATCCTTGTCTATCATTCCACAAAGCCGGTGATACTATCCTTTTCTAGGTCCACAACGATGCCAATAATATTTTTAACAGTGTAGAAATATAATTAATTGATGCAGAGAATCAACATCACTATTCTCTTATCTTTATCCACCGCCATTATAACGTGGACTTCACTATACAATGCGTGTATCTCAACAGAATACCAATTTGTGTTTCCACTTCTAAATAATAAGGCTATCAAAACTTCAAGATCATTTAACTAACAACAATTTGCCAACACCTGTGTTTCGCATTGCAAAAATAGAAACAGAATTAAATTTATCGACTCTATCTAGAAGCCATCTGTCATGTGCACGAGATCCTGTAGTGAGGTCCACGTTATAATGGCAGTGGAGAAAGATGGGAGAACAACGTTGCCGATCCTCTGTCTTGTCAATGCCTTCTACAGACGGTAGCTGATACAGGTTTATTGATGTAATATAACCGGTTCATTCTCGTTTTAAATAATCAATTATATTTTATCAAGCAAGAAATTATTGACCGAGCGAAGTGAGGTCTAAGATTCAAGTCGATAGTTTGGAATTTCTTTTAATGTTTGAAGGTTTAAATTTTTATATGTTGCGCATTTACAGCGAAACGTGTTAACAGATTTTCATGAAATTTGACAGGTATGTTCCTTTTTTAATTGCGCGTCGACGTATATACAAGGTTTTTGGAAATTTTGCATTTCAAGGATAATATAAAAGGAAAAAGGAGCCTCCTTCATACGCCAATATTAGAGTAAAAATTAGACTATAGAATTATTCATCATAAATCAGCTGTCTAGTGGACTAAAATACTACCCGTTCAAAAACATCTAACATATTGAAAATATATCTTTCCATGAACGTTGTAGACAGTTGCAGCCAGACCTGATAACAGCGCTCACACTCACATTCCGGGACGACACGTCACGGTACGATAGGACAGAAAGCTCTATGTTTATTTAGGATTTTTTCTAGACATTTGAAATAGATAAATTATTTATAAATTTTTGAGAAAACATAACAACAGGTCAATGTAACTACTGAGCGCGAGGTCTACTGTTCACAGAACTACTAGTATTTTATCAAGCAAGAAATTATATCTTTCAATAACTTCATAATTGAGATGAAATATTTTGGTAATTAATTATCAATTTCACATTGTTAAAAGACGGTCTGGCAACAGGGCAAAGCGAGAAAGAGATATCGCTATCCGATTTGTTGAATGATAGACAAGGATAGCAATACCATTGCTAATCAAACACTGCCATTATAACGTGGACCTCACTATAGCCTTACTATAGGAGCTCTGATTTCAAATTAAGATAAACCGCATTTTAATTCGAAAGCTTATTCGTAAAGTTGTCAAGTGTTCTCTTGGTTTCTTTGTAATTCCCTCTTTTCTATCGCCTCATTCGTTGTTCTTATTCCATTCTACACCTTATTCATAAACGTGTAATTAATTCTCTTGTTTTTATTTCCATCTGTAAGTCCGTATGAACTAGTGTAGTGCTTGTTCAATTAGTGTCCAGTGAAAGAGCAGAGCAGTGATTGAGTGAATCTAGCTTCTATAGTGCAGTCATAAGTGAACATATTAATTAAACAATCAATATCAGTAAGAATATCTAATGAGATATTCGCTGTTAACATTTTTAAGTAGTATATTAGGGTGGAAAAAATTAGCTCATTAGTCTCCAGACTAGATAGCTATAGTATTGACAATAAAAAAAAAAATCTGTAATTCTTTCTATTCTCCGCCTCATTCCTTGTTTTTAACCAATTCTACACCTTCATATTAAATCCTATTTTTTTCTGTTATTTTGTTCTTTCAAGTGTTCTTGTGTTTCTCTGTTTGTAATTATTGTTCATCTTCCACTTTTTTCGTATTTTCTCTTTCATTTTATTTCGTCAGGATCGTTCTTCATCTACTGATTCTTACATCAACCTTTCTCTTTTGTTTATTTTGCTTCATTCTTTGTTTTCCTCTCACCACCTATATGTTTCTCTTAGCCTTTTTTCTTCAGGTGTTTGTCAACACAATATGATACAGTATCATCTTAACTTGATACACATCACCAAGATTTGATACAAAACTTCGAATTCTTCAAACCATGGCATATTTTCTTATGCTATCTTTTTCCTATGATATCATTATAAATGATACAGTATCATCTCAACTTGATTCACAACATATGTTACAAAACTTGCAAATTTTGAATGAATTCTACAAACTATGGCATATCTTCTTATGCTCACTTTTTCTATGGTAACGAAATAAATGATACAGTATAAACAAAATATGATACAGTAATATCTCAACTTGATTTAGTATCATCTCAACTTGATCCGCAACACCATAATTTGATACGAAACTCGCAAACTTTGAATGAATTCTACAAACCATGGCATATCTTCTTATACTATCGTTTTTCTATGGTATCAATATGAATGATACAGTATAAAAAAAATATGATACAATAATATCTCAACTTGATTCAGTATCATCTCAACTTGATACACAACACCCTGGTTTGATACAAAACTCGCAAACTTTGAATGAATTCTATAAACCAGGACATATCTTCTTATGCTATCTTTTTTCTATGGTATCACTATAAATGATACAGTATCAACACAACAAAATACAGTATCATCACAACTTGATACACAACACCGTAATTTGATACAAAACTTGCAAACTTTGAATGAATTCTACAAACCATGGCATATCTTCTTATGCTATCTTTTTTCTATGGTATCACTCTAAATGATACAGTGTCAACAAAATATGATACAGTATCATCTCGATTTGATACACAACACCATGATTTGATACAAAACTTTGAATGAATTCTTCAAACCATAGCATATCTTCTTATGCTATCTTTTCTCTATATTATTACTTTTTTATGGGGTCCTGGGCTCCACCGGTATAATCTTTATTGATTGATACAATAATTACATTATCAAAATGATAGAGAGAGGAAAATTAAGGTAACCTTGTGCTATTCCTCTCCCAAATTTAGATAAGGTTACACATTGTCCGAAATAGGTTGAGTCATGTAGTTGTTCACTTCACTACATTTTCAGCACTCAAGTATTTTCACAAAGTAGATTTTCAAATTTAGATGCTTCAAATCAAACATGGAAGAAATATTTCACATTATTATGGCTGAAAAAGGAAATATTCACTCACATATTATGGGAATAATTTTGCAGGACAAAAACAAACTTAATTTTCTAAAAGCACAGCTAAAATACCAATTACAAAATTTCTAAGTATCAATAAAACTGTGGTTTTTGACAATTTCTTAGTATTTTTCATTCAAAATTACAAAAGACATACAAAATAAACTCACCATTGGGATCAAAAACGACCTCTTGGCAAGCGTCATCTCTGTTTATGTCACATCTGTAGACGGCTCCCCCTCTTCTGACCCCTGGTTGCCGGGGGGTTTCAGCTTCTGGGGCTCCAACTAGTACCCTGGAAAATAAACTGAGATTAGAGGAACTGAAGTCTAATACATTAGATTCAAATCATGATATTATCACAATTGAACAAAAATTTATTATAAGATTTAAATGATACTATTACTAGTGGTGTGGGAGGAGTTGGAGAAGAAGGTGAAGAAGACGAGAAAAAAGGATAAGGAGGGAGATGGAGAGAAAAAGAGGGATGGAAAGAGGATAATATTTCTACAATGTTGTGGACTACAATATTATCATGCTGACTTATATAATATTTTCATGAAGGAAGATTATTACATTTATGTATTTACGTACATTGGAAGGCCTATTATATTTGGTTTGTATTCTAATCCATAATAACTGATAATATAGCTGACTATTGAATGAATTTACCAAAGTATTGTGTGGAAAATGATTGGTTGATATTTGGATGGAGTGTGCATTGAATTGGGATAATATAATATTGTGTTGTATCTACACTAAACGGCCCACTAACAACTCATAACCCTACAGTATTGGACAAAGTATTGTGTGGAGAATGAATGGTTGATATTTGGATGGAATGCGCATTGAATTGGGATAATATAATATTGTGTTGTATCTACACTAATCGGCCCACTAACAACTCATAACCCTACAGTATTGGACAAAGTATTGTGTGGAGAATGATTGGTTGATATTTGGATGGAATGCGCATTGAATTGGGATAATATAATATTGTGTTGTATCTACACTAATCGGCCCACTAACAACTCATAACCCTACAGTATTGGACAAAGTATTGTGTGGAGAATGATTGGTTGATATTTGATGGAATGCGCATTGAATTGGGATAATATAATATTGTGTTGTATCTACACTAATCGGCCCACTAACAACTCATAACCCTACAGTATTGGACAAAGTATTGTGTGGATAATGATTGGTTGATATTTGGATGGAATGCGCATTGAATTGGGATAATATAATATTGTGTTGTATCTACACTAATCGGCCCACTAACAACTCATAACCCTACAGTATTGGAAGAAGATATGCGATGATATCCTTCTCCTACTCCTCCTTCTCCTTTTCACCCCTTTCTCCTCTTTCTCCTGTTCTTCAACTTCCCCTTCTCCTCCTTCTCCTCTCGCTCCTCCTCCTCCTTCTCATATTCCTCCTTCTCCTACTCCTTCACGTTCATCTTCTCCTTTTGCTCCTCCTTCTCCTCCTTCCCCTCAATATCCACCTCCTCATCCTCCTCCTTCTTTCGCTCCTCCTCATCCTTCTTCCTTCCATCATCATATATTTACAATTGATCCTCTCCTTCCACTATTTCCTACAATATCATTCCAACGACCTTGCTACCGAAAAACATTTCGGCCATCATTAATAATAATAAATGATTCTTTCATGACAGACAGAGGTTTCAGGTGGAATTTCTTGGTCATTTTTTTCTGTTTCATTGAAAGGATGATAAATGATCATTCATTCCATCCGTTAGTAGGTCACCTTGATAAGCCAAGGTTGAACAAAAATTGATTTACTACAAACTTAATTTTGGGAATATAGTCCAGTCAATATAGACATAAAAAAAGGGGGGTGTGCTTGCAATTTATATTGATTGTAGTTCTGATTTTTTAATATATTATTTGGGTACATAAGACAAGTTCGGAACCAATTTCTTCATGCAAAATTTCCACGTGCTAGATACATGGTTGCCCAAAAACCTCGTATTTTTGGCTCATTTTCCAGTTTTCAGCTATTTCTGCCAAATCTCGTAATCGGACAGAAAAGTTTGCTTCCGCTTTTTTTTAGATCATAAAATTCTGAATAAAATGAGATCATTCGGAACTCTTTATCTCCAATGAGAACTGAGTTATAATTTTTCAAAAATGAGTGAAATTTGAAGGAAAAATCAATTTTGATGTATTTCAGTTTTTCATCAACAATATCATCCGATTGTTAACATTCAGATGTATTATTCAAAATCCTTTTGGGCGTATTTTTGTGTTCTACAATCTGAGATCAGGGAGAGCGCTCTATCTCAAATAGATTTCCAGGTACACCTGACAACAATGCTCCTTGTTTTGTGAAAAACACCTAACTACATTGTCCTTACATTGATATTTTGCACAATGACATAAGTTCATGAGATCATGTTCTATGAGAAACACCCGCTAGATGCACTTCATTTTGGTATTTCCTAGTGGGGAGGATCACAATTTTGAAACAATGCTCAGATTTCATCGTACTACACTTCATTCTTCTAAGCTCGTCAAGGCGGTCCAGAATATATGCATCATAAGTCAAATTCGGTCGAGAAATGAAAAATTTATTGATGAGTGTACTTGAGCCCATATCCCAAAAAACAAAATATGGCCGATTTCTATATAACGATTTCTATGACTAATATACTACTAAATCGCTCCTAGTTTTTATCGTAGTTTTCATAATTTCTTACTGTCATTATAAAGTGGACCTCACTATAGAACAAGAACAACCACAACATGATACAGTATCAACACAATATGATACAGTATCATCTCAACTTGATACACAACACTATGATTTGATACATTCGCTATCTGCTTTGTGGATTGATAGACAAGGATAGCAACACCAATGTTGATCAAATACTCTCATTATAACGTGGACCTCATTATAGAACATGAACAACCACAACATGATACAGTATCATCTCTACTTGATACACAACACTATGATTTGATACATTCGCTATATGCTTTGTTGAATGATAGACAAGGATAGCAACACCAATGTTAATCAAAAACTGCCATTATAACGTGGACCTCACTATAAAACAAGAACAACCACAACATGATACAGGATCAACACAATATGATACAGTATCATCTCAACTTGATACACAACACTATGATTTGATACATTCGCTATCTGCTTTGTGGAATGATAGACAATGATAGCAACACCAGAGTTGATCAAATACTGCCATTATAACGTGGACCACACCATAGTTTATATTCAAATGCTTCTTGGCTTCGAAGCCCTTTCGTGTTGTTAAGCTAAGCAATCCCTTTAATAGCTTTCTGAGGTAAGAGATAGAAGGGACACACCCTTATTAACCCCAAAACCTATTTTCTATTCTTGGGGCACTTTGCAAATAGTGACTAAACCCTATTACAAATCACAATACGATCGCGTTTATCCTCCGTTTGGTTTTCTTCTCCTGCTTCTTCTTCTTCTTCTTCTTCTTCTTCTTCTTCTTCTCCTTCTTCTTCTTCTTCTTCTCTTCTTCTTCTTCTTCTTCTTCGTCCTCTCTCTCTCTCAATGTACTTCCTCTAATGCTGAAGGGTTATGAGCTGTTACTGGGCCGATTAGCTGATTGACTGAACGTAGTGAGGTCTATGTTTCAACTCGATTTGCTTTTGTCTGTCTGTATGTAACTCGATTATGGCCAAACACGTTGATAGAATTCGATGAGATTTTGCAGGAATAGGCTATTCCTTTTTCAACTGCGCGTCGATGTATACACAAGGTTTTTTGAAATTTTGCATTTTAAGGATTATATGGATAGAAAAGGAATTCCTCCATATAACCTCTGATATAACTATATAGATTGGATCAATCAGACTATTTATTTATTCATTTATTTATTTATCACATTGTGTACAAGTACTTAACATGAGGAAAGGCACAACAGGCTCATGCCCAAAACTGTCCCATTTCCAATTTATACTATACTGTCCAAATCAAAATGTTCACTTTCACTTTTCAAAATACAGTTTACGCTCTTCAATAATCAGATAAACGAGCAAATTTTGAATCAAAATCATATTTAGTCTAAAATATCAAAAAAATCTAGAACAGTAACTTATTAATTACACTAGAGTCCCGATTAACCGAGTTAATCGGGACCGCTACAACCTCGGATAGTCAAATACTCGGTTAACACGGAGGGCCTAATCTAAATAAGGGGTTAAGGAAATCAAATAAAAATACGTACCATGTGATGTACACCAACATGAACTATATTCAAAACCACACAACTAGATAATAGTAGTACATACTTTAAAGTATTAAAAAGTTACAAAGGTTTGAAAAAATCTTTGACAGTTCTTTGTGTAATCGAACTGCTTCGCTTCTTAGCTGCCAAACTGACCATGACCTTGGCCGATCTGAGGCTCGGTTAACACGGAACCTCGGTTGACCGAGACTCGGTTAATCGAGACTCTAGTGTATTTAAAAATTCTAAATTTTGAATGAAACTTATTATATTATCAAATTTATATTAAACAATAATATTATATTATCCCAATTCAATGTGCATTCCATTTATATAGAATTATTCATAATCAATCAGCTGACAAGTGGATTACTCATTAATCATAATATTGGATAATAACAAATACAAACGTGAAATAAGTTTTTGATCTTGGAGAAATAATGAAACAGTTTTTAAGATTAAATTATGATTCAACTGAATCAACTAGAGCAGGTGACATCAGATACTTGTGGATGAGAAAACTGCGTGAGGTCCACTGTTCACAGAACTACTAGTGTAGATACAAAACTATAATATATTATCCCAATTCAATATCACATTTCATCCAAATATCAATCAATCATTCTCCACACAATACTTTGTCCAATACTGTAGGGTTATGAGTTGTTAGTGGGCCGATTAGTGTAGATACAACACAATATTATATTATCCCAATTCAATGCGCATTCCATCCAAATATCAACCAATCATTCTCCACACAATACTTTGTCCAATACTGTAGGGTTATGAGTTGTTAGTGGGCCGATTAGTGTAGATACAACACAATATTATATTATCCCAATTCAATGCGCATTCCATCCAAATATCAACCAATCATTCTCCACACAATACTTTGTCCAATACTGTAGAGTTATGAGTTGTTAGTGGGCCGATTAGTGTAGATACAACACAATATTATATTATCCCAATTCAATGCGCATTCCATCCAAATATCAACCAATCATTCTCCACACAATACTTTGTCCAATACTGTAGAGTTATGAGTTGTTAGTGGGCCGATTAGTGTAGATACAACACAATATTATATTATCCCAATTCAATGCGCATTCCATCCAAAAATCAACCAATCATTCTCCTCTGAAATACTTTGGCTGATTCATTCAGTAGTCAGCTATTAAGACATAGCCTATATGTTATCAGTCAGTTTATACCTGAAAATAGGAGAAAATTAAATCTGCTGCATGGTCATGCTGTCTCCACATTTGTTACTCTATCCTTCCTCATCTTTATATTCTATTTCTGTTTTCCTTACTCCTTTTTCTCCTTATTTTTCTCTTGAAACTTCTTTTTTTCTTACTCTTGACTTTTTGACTTCTTTTCCTAATCTTTTACCTATCAATCTTTTATTTTTTCGATTGATGCGTCTTCCTCCTTCATCTTCTACTACTCCTCCTTCGTCCTCTCCTTCTTCTCTTCCTCCCCCTTCTCCATCTTCTACTTCCTCCTGCCTTGCTTCTCCTTAAACACCTCCACCACCACTTACCCCTCCTCTTCCTCATCCATCTCTTCACGCTCCTACTTATTTCAATCATCACTCGTACAATCCACTTAAATTCAGTGAAAAATGTGTCCTCCTTCTTCTTATACGTTTCCTTCTCCTTTTTCTCCTCCTCCTCTTTTGGTAGAGAGTTAGTGGGGAGGATATTTTTAATATTCTTTCCGAAGAATGGACATTGATATGTCCAAAGCTCCGCCAATTTATGTAGATGCATAACAATATAATTATTATCTATAGTTATTATATTACAAATTGCTTTTTCATATCATATACAGTTCAATAATTATTTCTTAGTCTATATTATGTAAATTCATCTATAATTTTGCTGTATTGTAAGCTATTGTATATGAGTGTATAACCCAGTATATATTGTAATCTACATAAATAAAGTACTCAATCAATCAATCAAATCTTTTTTCTCCTCTTCCTCTTTTGCCTCCTTCTCCTCTTTTTCCTCCTCCTCCCCACCAGAACCGCCTCCTCCTCGTTTCCTCTTCTCCCTCTTACTCCTCCTCTACCTCCTCCTCCTCCTTCTCCTTCTCCTTCTCCTTCTCCTCCTCCTCCTTCTCCTTCTCCTTCTCCTCCTCCTTCTTTTTCTTCTTCCTCTCAACAATCTCGTAAAATCCACTTGAATTCACTTTAAGATGTCTTTAAACTTTCACTTTACAGGATGGGCATAAAACACGTTTTATTGTAGGCGATAAAAGAAGCTTTATTTACAGAAGCCAGCGAGAATAACATCACCATTTTATGCATGTTTTATTCAATTTTATCGTGAATATTTTTTATTGACCAAGCTATGAGAGAGCAAAGAAGAGGTGGAAAGTATTCAACTAAAATTCAATATCTGTCACAAACAAACTCATATATTATTATAAAGGTTGTTTAAAATAGATATAGACCTTATGTAGCCTCATATTTGGATTATAGTGAGGTCCACGTTTCAATGGCAGTTGAGAAAGATAGGAAAAAAACTATGTCGATCCTCTGTCCTGTCAATGCCTTCTATAGACGGTAGCTGATACAGGTTTATTGATGTGATATCAACTGTTCATTCTCGTGTAAAATAATCAATTATATTATTTTATCAAGCAACAAATTATATTTTTTAATAATTTCATAATGAATTTTCATGAATATTTTGTCAATAATATATTAATTCTACATTATTGAAAGACAAACTGGCAACAGAGCAAAGCGGGAAAGAGATAGCGCTGATTTGTTGAATGATAGACAAGGATAGCAACACCATTGCTAATCAAAAACTGCCATTAAAACGTGGACCTCACTATAGAGATAATATGTGTATAAAAGAGAGAGATGATGTGAGTAAGAGAAGGAGAGAGTTAGATAAACATTGGACCACAGAGAGAGGAGGAAGAGAGTGTAAAAGATAGTGAGATTGATTGATTGATTGATTGAGTACTTTATTTATGTAGATTACAATATATACTGGCTTATACACTTATATACAATAGCTTACAATACAGCAAAATTATAGATAAATTTACATAATATAGACTAAGAAAATAATTATTGAACTGTATATGATATGAGAAAGCAATTTGTAATATACTAACTAAAGATAATAATTATATTGTTATGCATCTACATAAATTGGCGGAGCTTTGGACATATCAATGGTAGCTGATACAGGTTTATTGATGTAATATCAACTGTTCATTCTCGTTTAAAATAATCAATTATATTTTTGAATAATTTCATAATCAATTTACATAATTGAAATAAAATATTCTATCAATTAATTATTAATTCTACATTGTTAAAAGACGAACTGGCAGCAGAGCAAAGCGAGAAAGAGGTGGCGCTATCAGCTTTGTTGAATGATAGACAGGTATAGCAATACCATTGCTAATCAAACACTGCCATTATAACGCGGACCTCACTATAGAACAAGAACAACCACAACATGATACAGTATCAACACAATATGATACAGTATCATCTCAACTTGATACACAACACTATGATTTGATACATTCGCTATCTGCTTTGTGGAATGATAGACAAGGATAGCAATACCATTGCTAATCAAACACTGCCATTATAACGTGGACCTCACTATAGAACAAGAACAACCACAACATGACACAGTATCAACACAATATGATACAGTATCATCTCAACTTGATACACAACACTATGATTTGATACATTCGCTATCCGCTTTGTTGAATGATAGACAAGGATAGCAATACCATTGCTAA
>NC_052517.1:18897909-18900409 GCF_014356525.2 Nilaparvata lugens | reverse complement strand
TTCTTCTCCTACTACTTCTCCTTCATTATCTCTTTCTTCTTCTTTCTCTTTTTCTTCTTCTTCTTCTTCTTCTTCTTCTTCTTCTTCATTTTCATCTCATCTTCTTCTTCTTCTCCTTCTTCCCCTTATTCTCCCTCTTCTCCTTCTTCTTCTTCATCTTCTTCTCCACCTTGTGTGTGAGATCTAGTGCGGGAGTTCGACAGGGAACAGTGCACCACTTGTTACCCGAAGTGAAATAGCTGTCAAACGCCTTATTAAAGTCTAGATGAAAAAAGTCCAGTTGAAACGCATCTAGTTATTAGCACGGAACAGATGGTTGAACTGGTCCTATGTAGTTTGTTGCTTAGTTTTTCACTAAACGTTATCATCTTAATCGGTGTATTCTGCTTAGTCTTCCTCCTCCACCTCCTCCTCCTCCTCCCCCACTTCCTCCTCCTACTCCTCCTCCTCATACACTTTATCCTTCTTCTGCTCCTACTCCTTCTCCTCCTCTTCCACACTCTCACTCCATCTCCTGTAATTCAAGTCACTCTTTGCGTAACTTCAAATCACTGTGGACACAAAATTTGTACACCTCTGCAGTAAATGCTCATTGAATTTGAAAATTTATTGTTCATTTGTTTTCGAGAAACATAAAAAAAGCTCATTTTTGGCGTATCTTTGGAATTTTTTTCAAATCAGTTCCTATTGCCTTACTAGAGTGACGAATTCAGCTAACATACTTACCAATATTAAACGTTTATAATATATAAATTTACTTGTATAATAAATAAATATTGAACGTTTTTAATTTACCAGTAAATTTGTAATTCATATTTATACCAGTAGATTTGAAATTCAATGATAGTTTGAAAGACCGGTTTCGGTTATTACACCATTGTCAATCTCTGATAAACTGAAACTGAATACAAGAGCAGCAATCATAAAAATTTATAATTTTATGATTGAAGTATGTTTTTTTTGTGTAGTTGAGGAGTTGATATTGTGATAATTATTCATATTGAATAGATATACTAAGAAATTGTCAAAAACCAATGATTCTATTGATAGTTGGATAGACTGGTTTCGGTTTCGGTTGACAATGGTGTATTGTCAATCTCTGATGAACTGAAACCGAATACAAGAGCAGCAGAATTTATACTAGTAGGCGAGTACTGCTATTGGTCAAGGGCATGGACGCCTACCATTGGCCCAGCTAGACAGTCTCCTCCCACTCAACGGTGTGACAAAATGGCGGCTCAAGCAACAGTTGTGTCATTCGAAGGACACCGTTGACCAGCTAGACAGTCTCCATTTTGTTATCATGGCGATTCTGTTGCTTAAACCGCCATTTTGTGACAGTGTTGTCTAGCTGGGCCAATGGCAGGCGTTCATGCCCTTGACCAATAGCAGTACTCGCCTACTAGTATAAATTCTGCTGCTCTTGTATTCGGTTTCAGTTTATCAGAGATTGACAATGGTGTAACAACCGAAAACAGTCTTTCAAGCTATCATTTAATCTGTGGTTTCTGAGTATTTCTTAGTACTTTCATTTAATTGGAATATGTATTTTTTTGATGAATGGAATCTTTGGATTTTGACAATTTCTTAGTATATCTATTTAATATGAATAGTTACCACAATATCAACTCCTCAACTACACAAAAAAGCATACTTCAATCATAAAATTATAAATTTTATGATTGGTATCAACTTTTTTCAAATGTTCATCAAATACTGCCATTATAACGTGGACCTCACTATAGAACAAGAACAACCTCAACATGATACAGTATCAACACAATATGATACATTATCATTTCAACTTAATACACAACACTATGATTTGATACATTCGCTATCTGCTTTGTGGAATGATAGACAAGGATATCAACACCAATATTAATCAAATACTGTCATTATAACGTGGACCTCACTATAGAACAAGAAGAACAACCACAACATGATACGGTATTAACACAATATGATACAGTATCATCTCAACTCGATACATAACACTATGATTTGATACCTACGCTATCTGCTTTGTGGAATGATAGACAAGGATAGCAACAACAATGATAATCAAATACTGCCATTATAACGTGGACCTCACTATAGAACAAGAACAACCACAATATGATACAGTATCAACACAATATGATACAGTATCATCTCAACTCGATACACAACACTATGATTTGATACATCGCTATCTGCTTTGTGGAATGATAGACAAGGATAGCAACACCAATGTTGATCAAATACTGCCATTATAACGTGGACCTCACTATGGCTCTAAAACTATTTCAGTTTCTGTTTCCAGTAGCTTGTAAAACGGAACTACAACTGATTTCCTCTAGTACTGCAGTGTTTCACTAATAAAATCAGTTTTATTGGGGCATAAAATTCTTGCTTACTTCCTTCCAGAACTTTTTCTGAACAGAGAATCAGTTTAGACTATCATTATTGCATGGGGAGAATATCAATGCGCCCCATTCAAATAATGATGCCTGTAAAA